>NC_061811.1:617500-670000 GCF_021462225.1 Girardinichthys multiradiatus
GACTGTCTCAGTGACTGCTAGTGTGCATGAAGGAAACGACGTTGCAAACATCCCAGCAAAGTTCAGGGCTTTGTTCTGCAGCTCCCATGGAAACCGAGGAGGAAGAGGAGGAGTTCAGCTGATCCTTCTGAACAACAATGACAAGAGTTTCACAGAGTTTCACACCCTCAGACCGAGCCAGCAGAGCAATGTCTCAGTCTGAGGAACACCAATATGAGCTGGTAACTGGCCTCCAAATCCCCCTGATCTCAGTCCAGTCCAGCAGCTGGGGGAGGTTCTGGAGAACAGTCTGATCCATGAAGGCTCCACATCAGCAGATCAAAGGATCTGCTACCTATTTCTTTTCCACATGTCCCGAAGCATAGAGAAATTGATTGCCTGCATGAACCAGAGCAGGAAGGATATCTGGAGATGGTGTCCTAACTTTTTGATTGACCTTATTAAACCAGGGTTGTATCTGGCATCGATGTAGACAGGTTGCATAAATGAAATATGAATCTGTGTGTGTTTGTGCTGGTTTGTCACCTTGGATTGTGAAGATGTTACATCCATGAGAAGAGTAGAAACCTTGCAGCACTCAGCGCTCAAGCAGCAGGGGGCCGGGAGCCTAGGCCCCCCGGATGCCTCAGCAGCCCCAGGCAGACAGACACCCGGCACCCCCGCTGAGTAGCTATACGCCCGACACAGAGGCAGGTCGACAGTGACGCACAGGGATGACAGCCCCTAGGCCAAGGAGGGAAGCCGGGTACCGAACCCCGCTACTCAATCCTGACACCAGGTTCCCCAGCGCAGGTCAAGCTCGCAACCTGGCCACCCCAGTGCCAACACAAGCCCCTGGCAGCAGAACCACCCAGCACTGTGCCATTCCACCCAATCCGACAGCCCAAGGGAGGTCAAGGAAAAGGGAACCCCCATCGGAGCACAGCTCAGTTACCGCTCAGTTACCCAGGAACTACAGGCCACCAGCCAGGAATCTTCCACACTGCAATATAGTCCGAGTCCCCACTCAAACACCACCACACCCATCCAAATGTCCATCCATCCATCCCTGCACCTGCACACCAACACATCCATCGGCCTCCCATGCAACCTTCTATTCATCCACCTATATGTCCATGTCCACGACTACATCCGTTCCAGATTTGGGCGTGCTGCGGTACACTTAACCTACCACTCAAAAAGCAGACACCAAAATTAGGATCACAAAATGGCATCAACATGTAACATCTATGCCAAGACAACAAAGATGAACAACAGGAACACATCCTGGAAAAGCTGCACAACTCGTGACATGCATGTCCTGCAGATGAAGTAGGCATTCTCCAACACAACCTGTTCCAATGTAGGAGCACCCCTGATCCAGTTGCAATTTCAACTTGGACAACAGAAACCATGTAAATGCTAAAAATCAATATTTCCACGTTTTGTTTTGCAAGTCTCGTTTTATTTTGTCAGCATCTGAATCTGAATGAACTGAATATCCACCATGTTGGATATGTTCTGAACCACCTCCTGCAACCTCATCCATCCATCCATTCCTCCCTCCCTTTCGTTTCGGTATCTCACTATGGGACGCGCCTCAAGCGCCTGTCCCCCAGGAGCTCTATTACATTACGCCAGTCTTGACTGGCAGGCGGAAGTGACATCAGCTCCCATGGGAGGGACTTCCTCCCAGTATAAAAGCCGACGTCACATAGGTGATCTTCGGTCCAACACCTCTTCTCGCTCCCAGAAGCACCTCTCAGACAGTCATTACAGTAACTATTGAGTTAGCTTAACTGTTCACAGAGCGAGCTAACAACTCGGTCGCCGAACGCTTCTCAATAACTGTGCTCAACTGTTCTGAGTCTTTTCCAACGCTGGTCTGTCGCCAAACAGCAGTGCTGCAACTGGTCACCAAACTAGCTGCACTCTTAACGGAGCTTACGAAGTTGTGTAACTTGCACTCGTTCTCACCATGAACAGAGTCAAGCCACCATCTAGAACCTGCACATGTGGCAACCTCATAGCTGGGGCAGATACCCACTCTGTCTGCGCTTCGTGTCTGGGGCTGCAACATGCCCGGGACACATTAGCGTCACAGGCGAGCTGCGAGCACTGTGCATGGCTCTCCCTTAAATCTCGTCGGCGCAGGCTAACGCGCCAAGATAGCCTGTGGGAGGTTGATCCTATGATGGGGATAGCCAATCCCCCGCCACCAGAGGTTACCGCTACCAATGAGGGAGAGCCCACCTTGGCTGGAGCCAGTTGGGGTGATCAGCTTGACGCTGTCGCGCCACTAACTGACCCAGAGGAAGACGAGGCCGCACTTACAGTTTTCAGCACTTTTGCTAATGCCAAGTCTGAATCTGTAGTGGAGTCCATTAGTCTCGGGTCTGACGACGACGAGCAGGACTGCGAGCCTTATGCTATCCCATCGGCTGCAAAGCCCTTGGTGACGGGTGATACCAGTCGCAGCGGCTCCTCAAACCTGACTGCAACGGACCTGCACGATGTCTGCAGAAGGGCAGCAAAGAAGCTGGGCATTGAGTGGCCGCAAACCCTCACGGAAACCACAACATCTCTGTATGAGGGGAAGCGGCTTCCGAGACCTAAATCTTCCAGTAGACATCTGTTGCCGGTTTTCCCCCAGTGCCTCGAGGAAGCAACCTGGTTATGGATCAATCCTCTCACCGCAAAGAACCCCGTCCTGGGATGGTCGGCGCTGGACTGGACAGCGGTTCTCACATCTGCCACCTGTAGAACCTCTGCTGGCATCTCACCTGCACCCGTCACAGAAGTCAACCATGACAGCAGCAGGACCCACCCTTCCCTTCAAAGCTGATTCTTTTCAGTCTGCTCTGAATGAGAAAAGCTACAAGGCGGTGGCTGCATTGGTTAAAGCCCTGAACGCTTCATCTCTTCTCCTCGGTTACCAAGCAGAGTTACCGGAGCAAATGACTGGTACACCGATGGCTGATTTGTTGGACAAATTGTGCTTGGTGACGGACCTCTGTCTGTGTCTCCACATAAGCACTGTCCAAACCTTCGGGAGAGCCATGGCCCTGATGGTTGCTGAGGAGAGAGCTACATAGCTGAAACTGTCTAGTCCGTCTCAAAGGGAGAAGAACCAACTCCTCAACACCCCCGTGGACCTGAAGAGCTTTTTTGGCCCCACCGTGGCAGCCATGCAAAAACGCTGTGAGGAGAAAAAGAGAGAAGGTGAAGCGCTCAAACTGTGTCCGCCCAGAAAAGCGCAGCCTGCCACCCCAGCACCCCATGTGCCGTTTGCTCAAGCAGCGGTTCGACCGGTCTACCGCATCCCCAAATGCCAGCCTCAGCCAGCTGCGGCTGAGGCAGAATCCTGCACCCCCCTACCAGGAAACGTCCTGTCCCAGTTCGAATTCAGAACGGCTCATTCAGGGCAATGCAAACGGCCTGCAGAGCCGACGTTGGAGCTCACCATTCAGGGCCGACTGAAGCGGAGGAAGATCAAAGTCACCGAGAGCTCAGTGGAGCCGCAGCTGTGGCCAGAAAGCACACACCAGTGCACAAACACATGCCAGTGTCTAAAAACCCGACCTTCCCCCTTCACAACATGTCCAATAAAGTTGTTTTCTGGCACGCATCCAGGCCTGGAGCCAAGGGCACAGCCACAACAAAAAAACATAAAAAATATGTTGAAAATAACACCCGGACAGGACGTGGCCGTGCAGCTGCACATGAGACCACAAGGGGGAGGTCTCACCCCACCTCTAGCACAGCAGGCCACTCTTTCTGTGGAAGAAGCAGACCTGGGTGGAGCACAGCTAGCAGTTGTAGCAGAACAGCAGATCCCTCAGCCGGTGTTGCGCAGTGTTTACACGGAAGCACCTTTAGGTCCACTGGCAAACAACACTCAGCTGTGGCGAGCGTGTGGAGCGTCAGATTGGGTGATAAAGACTGTATCCAAGGGATCTTTTACTCCAGATACTTTCTCGTGCTGAAAAGGGGTGGGGGTCTGCGACCGATTTTGGATCTGCGGGCTCTGAACACATATCTGAGACGGTATTCGTTCAGGATGCTAACACACGCAGCTCTGATAAAGTTTGTGCGTCAAGGAGACTGGTTTGTCTGCGTAGACTTGAAAGACGCATATTTCCATATCCCTATATACCCCCCTCACAGAAAATACCTCAGATTTGCGTTTCAGGGGAAGATATACGAGTATCTGGTACTTCCCTTTGGCCTCTCACTGAGCCCTCGTGTGTTTGTGAAATGCAGCGAGGCAGCCATCGCGCCTCTGAGGGAAAGGGGGATGCTTCTGGTGACGTATATAGACGATTGGCTGATTGCAGCTCAGTCTCTAGAGGAGCTCATGACGCATGCCGAGATGCTTACTTTATATCTGACAGCTCTGGGATTCACAATAAACTGGGAAAAGAGCATTTTAACCCCAGTAAGAACAATCACCTTCATTGGTCTGTCCCTGAATTCAGAGCGCGCCTCTCAGCGGAACGAGCAAAAGCCTTTCAGGCTTTTCTGGCACTCTTTCGTAGAGGCACACAGGTGAAATTCAGGTTATGCCTCAGACTGCTCGGTCTGATGGCGTCTGCGCTGGTGGTCATCACATTCGGCCGTCTACACATGCTCCCATTTCAGAGGTGGGTGGCGTCACTCCGCTTGAGCTCACGTCATTTACACGAGCTGGCATAGACTGATAATCTGGACCAGCTCACACTTGCTGTCGCTAAGAGCGACTCACGTGCCAGGGGTAATGAACAGAGGCGCGGATCTGCTGTCAAGGGGCAATCCCCACTACAAAGAGTGGAAACTCCACAGCGAGGTGATGTCCCAGATATGGAGGAGGTACGGCCAAGCGGAGGTCGACCTCTTCGCATCAAGGGAAAACGCTCAGTTGGTGTGTCAATTCATGAAAGGTGCACGACGGCTCCGTCCAGTGTCGAGGAGCCTCACTCCTTCATGGAATTTACCTATGGTACTCGATGCGTTGTCACGTGCACCGTTCGAACCGTTGCAGCAGGTTGAGCTCAAAGTGCTTTCCTTTAAAACGGCCTTATTGATTGCTCTGGTCTCTGCTAAGCGTGTGAGTGACATTCAAGCGCTTTCAGTTAACCCGTCCTGCATGCAGTTTCTGGGTGAGTCAAGGGTTTTACTGAAACCTAATCCTGCCTTTATACCTAAGGTTGCTACGGCTCTGCCATGCCGTGCCCTTGAATTAATGGCTTTCTATCCACCACCATTCTCCTCTCAGGAGCATGAACGACTGCATACGCTCTGCCCAGTACGAGCTCTGCGGTTATATGTGAAAAAAACAGCAGATTTTCGTAAATCAGAGCAGCTGTTTGTGTCGTGGGCTTCATCACATAAAGGAAAGCCTCACAAAGCAACGTCTTTCGCATTGGGTAGTGGGGGCTATTATTATGGCTTATGAGAGCAGAGGCCTTGCACCCTCTGCAGGTCTGCGGGTATACCCGTGGAGGACATATGTGAGGCTGCCAACTGGGCGACCCCTCACACCTTCACTAGGTTCTATAAACTGGATGTCACCAGGCCCACACTGGCTCACACAGTTCTGGGTGTGGGTTCCACATTGCCATGAATGCAAGATGCAATCTGTTGGTCTTCGAGTGAGCTTATCTGGCAATACAGGAGCAGAAATATCCCATAGTGAGATACCGAAACGAATGTTGAAAGAGAATTTTAGGTTAAGGATTTAACCCCGGTTCTCTGAAACATGAGTGAGGGATCTCACCAGATCACCCTCCTTGCAAGGAGCGAGGAAGAGGTGTGCTTATTAAACTGAAGATCACCTATGTGACATCAGGTTTTTATACTGGGAGGAAGTCCCTCCCATGGGAGCGGACGTCACTACTGCCTGGCGTAATGTAATAGAGCTTCTGGGGGACAGGCGCTGGAGGCGTGTCCCATAGTGAGATACCTCACTCATGTTTCAGAGAACCGGGGATAAATCCTTTACCTCAAGTTATTAGGAGAAAAGCCACAGATCCTCACTAAAATGTTTTTATGTTGTTTGTGAAAACACACACACACACACGCACACACACACACACACACACACGCTTGTTTGACTTCTGTCACTGGGGCGACTGGGAGCAGACCAGTCTGAGCATCTGTTGGGACTTTATCTAATTAGAAGACAGTCAACCCCCTGTATGAGCTGTTGGAGGGGTGTGTGTGTGTGTGTGTGTGTGTGTGTCGTGTCAGTTGATCCAAACCTTAAACACACTCTAAAACTCATTAACTGAAAGTTATAAAAACCATGCGTGAGCATTCATAGGTGGCCTTCAGGTCGGGAACATTAACCACCAAGGATGGATTAACTGCATCCTGCCTAGAATAACCCAGTTTACACACACACACACACACACACTCGAGCAGATGTGGCCTCAGACATGTTAAAACCTCCAGAACCATGACAGAGAGGTTCTGTGTGTAGCTGTTTTGCTCACGGCTCAGTCTGGATTTAAGAGGTTCAGTGTCAGCCAGGAGCTGCTGACTAGATCGTTGTTTACCTGATCATCATCAGTCTCTATAACAGCAGGGGTCCAGTCAGTTTACAGGTGTGTGTCAACACACTGCCATGGCGGAAAGACATCAGCAATGACCTGTGGGAAGGGTCATGAGGTCATCTCCAAACTACCTGCAGTCCCTCATTCTACAGCGAGAAATATTCCCAAGAGGAAAACATCTCACACAGCTGCTGATCCTCCCAGGAGTGGATGTCCAGCAGATCAGCTGTGGGGTTCGTTCTGGGCCTTAAAGACTGTATAACGGGCCACATGCAGTACATAATTTAGTCGATCTGATGAAGTTTCTCTAACAGCGTAGCAGCGTGTTTCTCAGCCCATCCAGTGACATCAACAGTGATAGTCCTGCTTCTTCTCCACTGGCTCCATTTAGGTTCCAGAGCTCCGCTCCACCCGTCAGAACCTGTTGTGTTTCCACTGACGGCTGGAGTTCTGCCTTGAAGGCCCGTCTCCAGCCGTCAGGTCGCTGTGCTGCTATTGTGTGACACTGTCACATTAATGTGCGTGAAACAATAAAAATGAACTAAATACTAATAATGTTTGCATTACTGTATAAGCAAGAAGGTCTTCTTCTTAGACCCGATGCAGGCAGCTGCTCTCTGCCTGCCCCCTCCTCCTGCAGCTGGTTCTTTTAAGGACCGTCAAATGTCAGAACCAAACACGGGTTTCGGTCGGACCTGCCTAGTGGTAAAGGGGTTCTGCTGGTTCTTCTGCAGCCCATCTGCAGACCTTCCACAACCCGCAGTCAGCTGTCTGTGTGGGACAGACGTGGGACTAAAACAATAAACAGGTGGATTTTAAAGCACTTTGGTGAAATATTACATAAAAAATATGAAATTCAGAAAAATCAAAACCAAATAAACAGAATGTGGGAAAAAAGAAATGAAATTAGGGGGAAATAATACCTCCAAGCAAGAAGTTAGTATAAAAACACAGCGTGAAACTGCATAAAGTTTTATTCAAACCTTCTCAGAGGAACCCCGGTGGGGCAGCCCAAGGTCAGAGCATGAAGCTCAGAGAAATGACCAGAAACCCAAAGGCTCCATCTCAGACTCTACAGGTCTCAGTTAGCAGGTTAAAGGTTAAAGGTCATGACACTGAACCAGTCTGGCTGTTTGGAAGAGTTGAATGAGAAAGACTCTTCTCTCTAGAAACAAGATGGCAGCACGATGTAGGTTAGCTGAGCTGCATCTGGATGAAGGACAAGACTTCTGTCCTCTGGACAGATGAGACCAACGTGGAGATGTTGGACCAGAACCATGATGGAGGAAACCGAACACAGCAGATCAGTGGAATCACCTCATATGAACTGTCAAGCCTGGTGGAGGAGGAGTGATGATACGGGCTTGTTTTGAGCCACAGGACCTGGAGACCTTGCTGTCATTGAGTGGACCATGAAGTCCTCTCTAGACCAAAGTACTCTAGAACTAGTACTCTGAAATGTGAGTCTGTCTGTCCAACAGCAGAAGCTTGGTCCAAACTGGGTCATCATCCAAACACAGCAGCAGATCTACAACAGAATGGCCTAGTCAAAGTCCACCTCTAAGACTAGATTAGTTTTATTGGAGTTCAGATAAACCCCAGAACTGACCCATGTTGGACCTACCGGGTCACCATGACTGCATTTAGAATCATTTGTGAATGAAAGCAGGTCACAGTCTTTTCTATGTCAGTGCTTCACATATTGGTCCAAATCCTGAGTGACTCCTACAAACAGAACCTCAGCTTCTGGGTCAGCTCTCAGTTAGACTGCTAATGGACCCTAGACTGTTTCACAGCTTCACATGAATGTAATCTGCAGGTTGTTCTGCTGCAGTGTGAGTGAGTGTCGGTGCGGTTCTGTACCTGGTAGTACGCCTTGATGTGTCGGGTCAGAACCGTGAGGTTGTAGAGACGCAGGGCCACGTCGTTGTTTACGTTCTTGTTCAGCCTCTGATTGGTGGGGCTGGGGTCACTATGGAGACACAAACAGACAGCACAGGAGCGCTCAGACTGACGGGTTCTGGTTTATTCGGGACAAAGAGCCTTTCTCCTACTCCCACATGTTTGGGCCAACTATAGAGCCTCTGCAGGATTTATGTTTCCTTCCCCACAGGTCGGCCTGAGCCGGTCCGATTTGCATCTGAACAGTGGGATGGAGAGGGTGGGGGTTCCTGAGTCTGGATGAGCCACTGAGTTAGATGCTGGAGCGGTTCACCTTCTGAGAGCTTCACGTCTGAGGTTCCTCCCCAGGAGTCTGTGTCTGCCTTTATTCCTGTCTTTCCACATGTTGTCTGTGGAAACATTTGTCGGATCTGTAGCTGAACAAGGCAATACGTCAGTGTGAATTCACCCTTTCATGAGCTTCTACTTTCAGAATGAGCTCCAAGAGGTCAGCTAGCAGCAGCTGAAAGATGTTCACTGATTCAGGGTTGGTGTTTTCACAGGTCAAAGTAAAAAATGAGCGATTTAACGGCTGGCTGCCTCTGTGACCGACTGATTCCTTTAATATTCCTCATAGCTCTCCCCTCCTCTGTAACCTAGTTTCCCATGAGTCTGACTGGGTCCAGATCTCCCCCAGTCAGCCCAGATGGGGCTTGGTGAGGAGAACAATGGCCTGATTATCATTGTTTCTACAGACAATAACAGATTGGGGGCGCGGGTGTGTCTGGAGCTTCAGGTTCATCTCTGACTGTGTCCAGACAAAATTCTGGATCCTGTTTTATATTTTTAACAAACTATTTTTTGGAGTTTCTATACAAGAAACACCTGTTTGTTTCTGCAAACTGAAGGTACTGCATGCTAGTCACAGCAGCCCAGGGGGCGCTGTGTTCCTGTGGCACTCCAATGTCCCAGGTGATGATAACACCATCAGACCACAGCTAAGGATGGAGATCAGCGTTTTAAAGCCTGCTGCTACCAGGTAGCCTCAGTGAAGCATCCACCTTTTCAGCCGTGATCCGAGGTTAAACCTTGGGTTCAGAGACCATCAGAGGAGGACCAGCTTTTAATCCAGCTCAGTGTCTTCATGCAGCAGCAACTAATGTCACCTCAAGGCTCTTTACAACAGAAATAGTTTATGAATCCTAAAGGAAAATGACAAAACAAAGTTAAAACACTAACAATAATCATTCAGCAGTTTTAATCCCAACTGGTGAAAGGTCTTCAACCTATGGAAGCCCGGTTGATTTCATCAAGTCTTGGACTCTGCAGCAATCCCTCGTTCTGAGCAGAGAAGGAGAACTTCATGCTGAGAACGCCACATACAGCTGCTCTCAAACATCTACACACCTCCAGGATTTTGGGACCTAAACACAATCTGACTGTGACGATTGATTCCCAGAGTTGCTCCACCTTCCTTTTCAGCATCCAGTCTTCTGTGCTCAGAGCCTGTCAGCATCCCACAGCTTCACTTCTTAATATCCTTGCAAAGTTCTCCAGATCTCTCAGATTGTGAAGACGTCTCCTGTCCACAACCCTCTTCTGGTGACCCCACAGATTTTCTGTTAGAAATGGTTCTGGACTCTGGCTCGGTTTCAGAACTTTGCTGTACTCTAATGAGTTCATGTAGTTATTATTCTGGATGTGTGCTTGGACTCACTGCAACGCTGGAAGGTAAAACCTCTCTGTATCTGGACAATGGTCCGGTTTTTGTCGCTGTGGTTCCGTATTTAACACAGCGGAAATGTTTGAAGCCTCGCTGCAAATGGAGGCCTTAGTTGTAGGATGCAGATGTCAGGAGACTCGTGGCTGGACAGCTCCCAGTTTTAGTCCGTGAGGCAGACACCCTGTCTACTTTTAAGGCATAAAACTTTCCTTTTTGATAAAGCTTATAGTTAGAGTGGCTTAGTTTATCCTGAACTATCTCTGTAGTTATGCTGCTATAGGTTTAGGCTGCTGGAGGACATAATGACCACTTTCACCCTCTTCGCTACATTCTCATACTACTCTCCAATTCTGCATTATTTGCTGTTATTTCAGCTTTTAACTTTGTTCTCTCTTTTCTCTTCCTAGAAGCTACACCTGGCCTGACTCTGTGTCTACCTGTGACACCTTTCTGGAGAGGGGCATCATCCGAGCTTCTGCTGGCAACAACTTAATGCTCACCTTCTACAGATGATCCACATGGTCCTGTCTTTTAGTGTTTAACCTTTTCTCTCTCCTAGACATGGCTACTGACTGAGCTTCTACTGTGACTAACTCTATGTTCTCTCTTTCAGACTCTAACCTTGAAAACTGGATCAGAGTTTATCTGTTCTTTCTTTTTAGATGAAACAACTAAAGGAGCTACATCCATTAACATTTACTTTTCCTTCCCATAGAAAGTACTCCTGGATCAGTGCTTCTGTGTTCTTTTTGTGTCTCTGCTCTGTTCTCTCAAACCTTCAGTCGGTCGTGGCAGATGGCCGCTCACACTGAGCCTGGTTCTGGTTCTGCTGGAGGTTTCTTCCTGTTAAAAGGGAGTTTTTCCTCTCCACTGTCGCTACATGCATGCTCAGTATGAGGGATTGCTGCAAAGTCAACACCAGTGACTGTCCACTGTCTCTACATGCTCATCCAGGAGGAGTGAATGCTGCAAGTCACTGACTGGATGCAATCTGCTGGGTTTCCTTAGATAGAAAAACTTTTTATCCAATTTGAATAAATAACTGAATCTGACTGAACTGTTCAATGGTTACGATTAATTGGAATGTATGAACCTGACTGTTGTGAAGAACCTTGAGACGACATGTGTTGTGAATTGGTGCTATAGAAATAAACTGAATTGAATTGAATTCACTGGAACTGATGGTGGGTCTGAACCAAAGAAGAGCTGGGTCCGGACCAAATGGTGCCTCAGATTAGGTTCTGGTCCAGATGGATTGTGCATGATAAATGTCTCAATAAAGGTGGGAAATGTTTGGGCCTAAGTCATCATGGTCTCAACTGTGTGAAGTCGAGTAGGTTCTGCTCATTTAGCTCCTTCACTGCAAAGCGTAGGAAGAAAGGGGCGAGGAGATCCGGGCCAGGCGGAGCAACTGCTGGCCCATATATACGGTGGTTCTAATGAGGATGGAGAAACTTCAGGTTAAAGTAGCTGAGTCCACAGAGCTGCAGCTGGTGCTGACCGTGATAAACACAGCAGGAAAACATAGTTTAGTCTGAAGAAGAGTGAAGCCATATCAGTGAAATCCTGACACCTTTCAAAATAAGAGCTTTATTGTCCTCCTCAGGATCATCTGTTCATTAAAGATGGCGTCTGTGTGAAGCCACCAGCAGAGGGACAGAAGCTTCGACCTTCAGCGTGGTACTACACAGGTCCGATATGTATGAAAGACTTCAGCTGAATAAAATAACCAGCACCTGCTTTTTGCTGCCCTGGATCCAAAATATCGGTACCAGTAATACTGGCCCAGTTTAAATCCTCACCTACTGCTGAGTTACCATTGGCCTGCTAAAGCTAGCTTTAGACTCATCTCTGGTTTTAATGTTCTGCCTGGTTTGTCTTCCTGACAAACGCAAGTAATTCATATTTCTTGCAGTCTGGGTTTTACATGAAGGAAGATTTTTCTGAACCCGACGCCTCAGCAGAACAGAACAGAACATCTGGCCGTGACGTTTCCAACCTGAAACCAGCGAGTCAGGATGTGGTTGCACAGTCACACACACACACACACACACACACAGTCACACACACACACACACACACACACACACACACACACACACACACACACAGTCACACACACACACACACACACACACACACACACACACACACAGTCACACACACACACACACACACACACACACACACACACACACACAGTCACACACACACACACACACACACACAGTCACACACACACACACACACACACACACACACACACACACACAGTCACACACACACACACACACACACACAAACACACACAGTCACACACACACACACACACACACACACAGTCACACACACACACACACACACACACACACACACACAGTCACACACACACACACACACACACACACACACACACACACAGTCACACACACACACACACACACACACACAAACACACACAGTCACACACACACACACACACACACACACACACAGTCACACACACACACACACACACACACACACACACACACACAGTCACACACACACACACACACACACACACACACACACACACAGTCACACACACACACACACAGTCACACACACACACACACACACAGTCACACACACACACAGTCACACACACACACACACACACAGACACACACACACCACACACACACACACACACACACACACAGACACACACACACCACACACACACCACACACACCACACACACACACACACACACACACACACAGTCACACACACACACACACACACAGGAAACCACGGACTAACTCACGACCTTGAACACACACGCTATCTCTGACTCAAGCAGATAAAGAGACTCGCTCCTCCTTGGTACTCACATGTGGGTCATAATCTTGTGCAGGAAGACGCCGTCCACCAGCTCCATGTACATGCTGACCCGTTCCTCTGAGTCCACATCGTCACTTGATCCCAACGGGCCCAGTGTGCGAACCTGGCAGCGCAGACAAACACAGGACACTCTGAAGGTCCAGGAGGACACAACATGCTTAGAGAGCTAAAATGAGGCTGAAGGTATGCTCCTCCTCTTCCTCTCCATCTTTAATCACGGAGCTGAACCTGAAAACAGTTTAATGAACTTCAGATTCTGGTGACTCCATCTGATACCGCTGACTGAAGGTCCAAAGTACAGAACAGCCCTGAATATGAATCGTTTACTCCTGTTGTCTAGAATCAGAACCTGGACCAGAATTTTGTGCAGCAACAGTCAGAAGTTTACATACGTTAAGCTCACCTGTGTAAACCACGCCCAGATGATGATGTCATTGCTTTGTAAGCTCCTGATAGGTTAACTCACAGCATCTGAGTGAACTACAGGGTCAGCTGTGGATGTATCTTAAGGCAACGCCTCAAACTCTCTGCTTCCTTGTGTGACATCATAGAAAATCAACAGATATCAGACATCAGGAGAACTGTGGACCTCCATCAGTCTGGTTCAAACTCAAGTCCAACGTTCAAACATCTGTTCAACAGATGTAGGCAAGTACAAACAGTGTGAAGCTGTCCAGCCATCAAACTGCTCAGGAGACTGGTTCTGTGTCCCAGAGATGAACGGGTTCTGGTGTGAAATAAGTGACTCGAGCCCAGAACAAAAGCTAAAGACCTTGTGAAGATGCTCCTGAAGCTGGTAGGAGATTCATAATCCACAGTGAAGCAAGGCCGCTTCCAACATGGACTGAAAGGCCACTCAGAGAGGAAGAAGCCGGGACTCCAAAAGCCAGATTATAGTTTGGAGATCAACTGTGAGACAAAGACCTTCATGTTTGGAGACATGTCCTCTTGCCAGCACATTTCAGCATAGCGGCTGAAATTAGGCCTTTTTGACTGACATCTGGCCTCCCTCTCCGTGGGGTTTTTATGTCGGCGCCGAGTCCCGCTTCCTTTCACCCCATGCGACCGCTAACGGTAAAGCTGTCTAAAGTCATGTCAGCTTCAGAAGAAACCTCCCCCCTGAGAAGTTCATTCAAGTGTTTGGACATAATGACCATCATTACATTTAGAGGACACCCGCCTGCCTGTGAAGTACGGTAGTGGCAGCATGATGCTGTGGGGGTGTATTGCTGCAGGAGACACTTCACAAAACAAGTGGCACCATGAGGAAAGAAAAATTACGAGGAAATATTGAAGCAACATCTCAGGACGTGAGCCAGGAAGCTGAAGCTTGGACAGACGTGTGTCTTCTAAATGGACGATGTCCCTCAGCAGGACTCCAGATCCGCCACAAAGTGGCTTCAGGACAACAAAGTCCATGTTTTGGAGTCCAGATCAAAATACTGGATATAAAATTCTGAGAAAATGGACAAAAATGTTTGGATTTCTCATTATTGAGACGTTTACAGAAATAATTTGGTGACCTCTGACCTTAACAGGAATATTTATATGAATGTATTTATTAAAAAACAAACTAAAGTAAATGAATCTAATCTGATGTTAATGTGAAGGGTCAAAGGTGAAGCCTGGCGCTGCTGGGAATCCATCCCAGATTTACATCATGGATAATGTTGGTTTGTAATGAAGTTCTGGTTCAGCTCAGGACCGTTCAATTCATTGTGGCCACTGAAGGCTCCAGGAAACAGCGTTGGTTCTGATGGAAATGTTCCTGCAGATGATGTGATGCTGCCCTGGCTGCTGCTGGTTCAGTCCAATTTATACCAAACAGCAACGTCCTGCTCCTTTTCCACACCATCGATTCAAGGACACAAACACAGAGAAACCCACAGCAGAAGGTCATCTCTTTCACTCTGATGGGAAAGATCATGGCCCGGCTGCCGGGTCAACCGGACCTGAGGTCGCAGGCAAACAGGAAGCTTCATCAGGTGAAAATCTGTTGACTTCACGTTGGAGAAGAACAGAACTCCATAGCGCTGTTGGACAGTTTTCCTGACATTCTGGTTCTGTCTGATCGGACCTAATGAAACCGTTCCAAAAACTCCATCTCAGAAATATTCAGCCCCTCTTCATTTATTTAACTGTCATGTTGCAACAATAATCTAATTATTCTTCTGTCTTATTAATTTCACCTTGGTACCAATTAAGGAAAAGATGAAAACAGAATTTTAAACAACTTTAAAGACAAAAACCCAAACTAATTCCATCCAGACCCTTTCATTGGTGCTGAATTAAAGTCCCTTTTGCAGCAGGTGGAGCCTTCAGTTATTTTGGGTTTGATGGCACTTGGACCGGGGGATGTTCTGTCCAGCCAAAGGTCCAGGTTTTCATGGAGGATTACCTCTGTATTAAACTCCAGACCAAGACTCTAACCCCATACCATGATGCTGCCACCACCATGCTCTATACTGGGAAGATGATGAACAGTGCCTGGTTTCCAGTTTAGAAATGAGACCTAACAGTTAAGTCCTGATTTCAGCAGATCAGAGAATCTTCTTCCTTGATGAGCTGAATTTGTTCTCACACATTTGCACAAGTATAATTACTGTAATTCACACTTTTGATACAAGCTAAATATGAAACAGTTGTTGTTCCTCCTCCCAAAGAAAATCACCATAATGTTTCAGTCAGACTGGGACTGGTTAGCTAACTGGTTAGCTAACTGGTTAGCTAACTGGTTAACCCTCATGTCAGCGCAGACAGCATTCAGCCTTTCTTCAGCCATAAAATCAACAAAAACCAGGTCATCTATAATTTTGGTCATAAGAGGTTATGTGGGCCTCTCCTCCTGTTAGAACTAACCCACAGTATAATGCTGCCACCACCATACTTCACTGCTGAGACAGCACAGGGCTGGTGATGAGAGGTTCCTGGTAACCTTCAGACATAATGTTTGTTCCCATAACTAAATAATTAACCACATAAACCAATCATCATGTCTTCCAAACTGGGTCAGACTGGTTAACTAACTGGAGCTAGTTAGTGACGTGTTGACCTCATGATGCACCTGACAGCAGCAGGTAAACCTGAAACTCACCCACAGCACCAGCGGCGACTCCATGAAGGAGGCCAGTAGTTCGGACAGCGTCACGTCCATCTTTGATGATCAATCCACCGATCGATCCGGATCAAAGTTGCCGCTGCCGCGAGGCATCTACCCCCCCCCCCACCGCCTCGCCTGTGCACGAGCTCAGCAGCAGCTCACTATTGTTTCTCCTGGTCCCCACGGTGAGAGTGAAACGTGGAGGAAAAACCGGGTAGAAACCTTCTTCACGTAGGTTCTCAAATGTTCTCAAGTCGGTTCCGTTAATCTAGCAGCGAAATAAAAGCATTTATGTTGCAACTGGCGGTCAAACACTTGATTCAAAGTTCGCACGGATAGTTGATTTTGTTGCCAAGGAAACACAAATCGGACCGTAAAGTGTTAAAAAGAGCGGGAAAGTAAAAAAACATAAACAATCCGATCAGAAAATAGTGAACGTTTTCTGCAGAACTGGGTCAAAGTACTGTCTCCGCAGTCGACTCCATCCGGACCGACTCCTCACCGCTCCAACTGTCTCCATCAACCTGTGAGACCCGAGAACACAGGGAAGGTAGACCGACAACAGGAACAGCCAATCACCTACAGGCCACAGTAGCGGCTCCCGCCTTTTTCACCGAACAAACCAATGAAAGAGAAGGTATTCACACTGAGGCTGACGTCACCACCGGACAAAGTAAAGCCAAAGAGTTCGGATGGAACAAGATACGACTGACCCGCGCAGGACGAGTTCGTTTATGGTTCAAGTGTACGATACTTATTCCTTTTTTAATTATTTCCCACAAGTTTTTAAACTTTTATTTTCTGTTACTTTTGTTTTAATATTTTTATCTTGATTGTACCAAATTATTAATAGTAGTTATTATTGTTTAAATGTCTACCAAAATATTCTATTTTTCTTACTAGTGTGTTTCAAACATTTTTGTACCATCCAACACACACACACACTGATAAACCATTCACCATGTCCTTCAAAACGGGTTAGACTGAGGAACTTTGTTCTTTAAAATGTTAACATTTCGTGTGTGAATTTGTAATTTAGAAATACTTTTACATTTTCCACCAAGCAAATCCATTTCTGTTGTATCTCTGTTATTTCTATAAAGACTTTAAGAATATATTTACATGTACCCAATGTGTGTGTTAAGCCTACATACTGGTTCTTTCTTTTACTTGTATAATTTTATTTTATAATTATTCATCTATGAATATCTCATCCTCTCACCTCTGATGTTCTCTAGTTTGTAATAGATTTATATCTAAAGGTTCTTCCCATACAACTGCGATCCATCCTATTTATTTTTTTGTTATATTTTTCCTTTAAACTTTTTATTAAAAACTAGGCTTACATGTGAGGTCCCACAAGGCTTGATCCTTGGACATCTGCTGTTTTCCTTGTATCTCCTGCCTCTTGGGACCATAAACTGCTTTCCATTGCAGAGCAGACTATCCTCAGTTCAATGCATCCCTGACACAAAGAAATAAATTATTGTCTCGAGGATGTAAAATCCTGAAAAGCTCCTAATTTTTTACATTTGACTAAAAATAACCTTTTATTTTTGTCTTTTACTTGATTTTATTCTGTTTTTAATCTTTTATTTTCATCTATCCATCTACCCAACATATAAAACGTGCGTGTTGGAAGCAGGTAATCATCTTGTTCCTGCTCTCTCCATCAGTCTTGCAAATGTTTGAAAAGGAAACCAAAGGCCAGATTCAAATGAGTGATGGATGTTGTGGTGCAGCAGCAGCGATCTTGGATCTTCTCTCACAGCCTCCATCCTAAACGGAAGAACTCAGATCCTGCGGAGCAAAGTGAGGAGTTACTTTAGAATAAATCAGTTTGATCAGCGGACAGGAAGCTTGCATCATTCACATCCTGTGAAGCAATTAGCGTTGCGTGTCGTCCTGGAATGATTCGTTCACGAATAATAAGAGTGAACAAACTGTATCGAATCACTTCATGAACTGATTCGTTCCTCAGTTCAGCTGAGGTCAGCGCAAGTTTGCCGGTCGGGAGAAGAACTTCCGGGTTCTGTCTCAAACGCGTGTTTTCAAAATGTTGAGTTAGTGACACACAGCTCCACTTCCAGCACTGTACCAGTTGGTGAATCACTTCTCCGCGGTGGTTCCCCGTGACACCAGTACAGAGCTGGAAGAAGCCCCGTGTCACTCACTCGCATACTACACGAATGAACGAATCATTTTAATGAACTGAATGTGGGGATTCGGTACATTCAAAAGAACTGCCGTTCCCAACACTAGAGACAACTAAACTAAAACACGGCAACGCAGAAACCGTCAGAAAACCACTGATTTCAGGTGGTGACAAACAGGAAGGCAGCACCACCTCGTGGTGAATCCTTGGTACTACAACTTGAACAAAGTCTAATTTGGTCAGCCTGACAGATCTCTTATGCTGCTTCGCCTCAGTTGTCCTGGTAACACTTTCATCCATCTGTGTTCAAAGCAGCCCATAACCTCACGGGAAGTTAGCAAGAAACATGTTGGCCAAGAAAAAAAAAATGAACAAAATGATGCAGCTAACAGTTAATACTACTTGAATATTACTTGCTTGATGGAAAGAGCCGTTCCAAGTTGATTGTAAATTATTAAATTGTGACATGACTGAAGTTTCCTCCCAGGAAACACCTGTATATTAGAAAGGAGACTCAGACTGTAGGACCTTGGATTTTAGGACCATAACTTTACCATCGTGAAGATATAGAAATCTGAGGCAAGCGGTGGAGGATGCTAGAAAGGAGGGGTGGATAAATAATTAGACCTTCCCCTTGATAAACTAAAACCTCCTCTCTAATCTGATATGGAGGAAGTGTCAACCATTTTCTTCAGAGTGCAGATATGTAAGTTATAACCACTTACTTGTTAACTACAGTTGTAGTTTTTGCTGTTTTTTTAGTGTGTTACTGTTTGTGTTAGTGTATGTCTATTCCTATTTTTCTGTTAATGCCAGGGGTATTAGGAACCAACTTAAGGTGCTGATTGTTAGTTTATTCAGACCCATGAGATAAGGTTCAAATCAGCAGGGGTAGATATCTTACAAAACAAATTTAAAGGAGAGGTTCTAAAACAATTATTTATTATTATTTTCCCAGAGGTTGATCAATCACACTTTTTAATTAGCAATAGATATGGCTACAATAATAAACAACAGAACAAACTGTTATTTTTAACATAACAAGAAAATATGGATTAAATATCACTCTCCTTTCCCACCGCTAAAATCCTACGGGAAGGAGCCTTTAATACATTGATGAGTGATAATCTGGACAGATGGCCTTCAGGAACCAAACATACACTGGATTACATTATATCTGTGACAGATTAGGAATAATCGATATCTGGAGATCTAGACATCAAGATGAAACCTCCTACACATGGAACAACCACGCACAGATCTTCAGCTGATTTCCTCAGGCTTAGAAGAAGAAGTGATAGATGCCTGAACAGAACCATCAATACTGACAGATCACAAAGCTTTTACAATTAAAACAGATTTAAACACCAACAGGCAGGTTCAAAATAAAGACTACTGGAAAATTAATAATTCCTTATTAAAATTAAGGATTCAGAATCAAAGTACCTAGACTTACTGACAAAAACTGGACTCAAGCCAATTTAACCAATCAATTTGGAAAAAGTTGGGAACCATTTAAATTCAAAATTAGAAACATGGCAAAAAGATTAGGGAAAAAAAAACTTGCTCTAAAGAAAAAAAAAGAGAAACAATCCTAAATAATGACGGAAATATTGAGAACATCAGACAAAACTGTTGTTTCTGAAGAAGACTCAAAGGAGCTGGAACTGGACAAAGTCTGGGGAGCATTTGAGGTCCAGAAGGAAACAGAACAAAGAGAAAAATGCTCCAAATACTTCTTCAGCTTAGAGAAGAGAAATTTTGACCAATCATTTATTGAAAAGCTTAAAATGAACAATGTGATTTGTAAAAAAGAATGTCATTTCAAACAATGTATCAAATGTTTTTCAAAATTCACATATTGCAGATTTAGAAGAACAAGACAGAATGGATACATTTCTAAAAATGAACAAACTTGTGATAGAGAAATCAGTCAAAAAGAAATCAAGATTGTACTTGCTCTCCTAAAGATAATAAATCTTCTGGCAACGACGCCATAAGCTGTGAATTTTAGAAACAATTTGTAAAAGAACTGGCCTCTTTTATCAGTTAAATATCAGTTAAATAATCTATTAATTCTCAGGGCATGTTTACAAAGGAGATCCTTTTGGTTCTCTATGTTTGGAGAAATAATTGGAGCCAGATCTGGTTAAATGGAGAGAAATTGTGCACAATAAATACAGTTAAAGAGGTTACTTATAAGATTGTACTTCACTAAAAACACTGGGGAAATTTTAGCTTGGTGTTGACCATTCCTGCACATGTTGTACACTAAAATCAGCTGTTAGCTTGTTCACCACTTTAAAGTTAAACATATGCATTTAACTAACATTAATATACATATTAATGTTCATACCTGTGTTTAAAACCACCAGTTAAATAAAGTTTGTATCACCAAGCTGACCTAGCTTGCAATCTCTGTGGCCTGTTGGTCTCCAATGGGTTACTTTTAGCACCACAAACAGAACATAACACCATGAAATAAACTAGATTTAGATGATTTCATCCTAAACTTATTTTCTCTACCCAAACACCACCTCTTACACAAACCGTTCTGAAGGAGGACCGGGGAGGTCCAAAGGGCACTGGTCTGGCTCGGTCCGGCAGCCAAGTGGTGGGCTCAAAGGAACTGGCAGCAGCTCTGAGGAGGGTAGCTCCTGTTGACTGGTCCAGTTTCCCATGAGGGAAAACTACCACTGAACATGTCCCACAGTTCTAGTTTCACATGAACGACCTCAGTGAAGAGAAAACTACAGAGAAAGTTACCACTGGCTCTGTCACTGTCCGACTTATACTCAACACATGTTGCTCTTAACTTAACTTTGTTTTACATTCCAAACATGGAGCACATAAATTGTCCAGGTTTTAACTTTGTGGCAGGTTTGGTGAAAATGTCCGAAACCATATCTGCTGCTGAACAATACATAATGGCTACCTTTCCATCATTAAGTGCAGATTTAATAAAGTGATACTTAATGTCAACATGTTTGCATCTTTGATGACATACTGTGTTCCCCGACAAAGCACCTCAAATGTTTTATCTTCCACCTCAGCCCTAGACCTTCTGCTTCTACATGTTTGCCTTCAACCATATCAGAAGATGCTGATGCTTCATTTGCTTCCCCCTTCCACCTGTGGGTCTCAAGAAGTCAGGTGAAGATGCAACTGGAGAGACTGAACCAGAATAAGGCTGCAGGTCCAGATAATGTCAGCCCTAGAGTCCTGAAGGTCTGTGCAGAGCAGCTCTGTGGGATTCTGCAGCACCTCTTCAACCTTAGCCTGGCCCAGAAGAAGGTTCCAGTGTTGTGGAAGACCTCCTGTCTTGTTCCGGTACCAAAGAAAACTCACCCATCAGTCCTCAATGACTATAGACCTGTTGCCCTGACATCTCACATCATGAAGGTCCTAGAGAGACTCCTGTTGGCCCACCTGAGTAAGCAAACAGTAAACCATCAGGACCTCCTTCAGTTTGCTTATCGCTGTGGAGTTGGAGTAGAAGATGCCATCATACACCTGCTTCAACAAACCCACTGTCATCTGGACAAAGCCAGCAGCACTGTGAGGATCATGTTCTTTGATTTCTCCAGAACATTTAATACAATCCAACCTGGTTTTCTTTGTCAGAAACTCCAGAAGACTCAGGTGGAGGCCTCAACAATCTCCTGGATCAAAGACTACCTGACAAACAGACCACAGTTTGTGAGACTGAAGGGTTGTGAGTCTAACCAGGTAGTCAGCAGCACAGGAGCACCACAGGGGACTGTACTCTCACCATTCCTTTTCACTCTGTACACCTCAGACTTCCAGTACCAGACAGACTCCTGTCATCTGCAGAAATACTCAGATGATTCTGCAGTTGTTGGTGGATCAGAGATGGACAAGAAGCTGAGTACAGGAAGGTGGTGGACCACTTTGTGGCATGGTGTGGAAACAATCATCTCATTTTGAACGTGACTAAAACAAAGGAGATGATTGTAGATTTTAAGAGAAACAGGAATAAGTCAAAAACTATTTCTATCATGGGAGAAGAAGTGGAGGTGGTGGAGGAGTATAAATACCTCGGTGTTCACCTGGACAACAGACTAGAGTGGAGATGCAACTGTGAAGCCATCTACAAGAAGGGACAGAGCAGACTGTACTTCTTGAGGAAGCTTAGGTCCTTTGGTGTTTGCAGCAAGATGCTGCATATCTTCTATAAGTCTGTTGTGGAGAATCTGATCTCTTCTACCATCATCTGCTGGGGAAGCAGCATCAGAACCAGGGACTTAAAAAAGCTCAACAAGCTGATAAAAAAGGCTGGTTCTGTTCTGGAGACTCCTCTGGAACCTCTGGAGAACATTGTGGAAAGAAGGACTCTTCATAAAATGAAGAACATTATGAAGAACCCTGAGCATCCTCTTCATGAGACTGTCCTACAACAACAGAGTGTCTTCAGTCAGAGGCTTCTTCAGATCTGCTGTAAGACGGAGCTCTACAGGAGATCCTTCCTGCCCACAGCCATCAGCATCTACAACGTTCTTTGAAGAAACCTTCATAATATGAGCTACAACAACATTTAATTTACCTTTAGGATTAATAAAGTATTTTTCAATTGAATTGAATTGAATTAGTACAGGATGATAATGGATCATAAAGGAATTATGGTAAATATCTGTCACCAGATATATTCCTGGTCGCCCTCCAGGTCACTTCCTTCAGGAGTAAAATAACAAGCTCCGGTGAGGTCATCTGACTCGCCGATGGAGCATCATTGGATCCAGATCCACTCTGAAGAAAACACCAGCAGCCAATCAAATTCTATCAATCATCTATTTATTCCTTCATTGTGGATATCAAAACAGAAAACAGTTTTATTAAGAGGTGATTTCAGAAGAAAACAATTTACATTCAATACAGTCAGCTCCACTCAGCCCCGCCTCCATGGTGCTCCTGGACCAATAGCATAGAGGGCAGGAGTGGAAACCTTCAATCTTATTGGTGCTTTCTCAACTTCATAGATCTATGATCAATAATAAAAATATATAAGGGCTCTACAACACAGTGGTGACAGCGATACTGGTGTCAGGTCTACTTTAGGTCAGAATAATACTGCACTGTCCTTAGAGACAGTCCAACACAGACACTTTAACCAGACCAAAAACACAAACTATGGGTTTTCTTCAGCATCTTGAAGCATGTGATCAGAGGATGATGAAGTGCTGTGTTTAGTGCTCTATAAACCAGTCTGTCTCCAGTCTGACCAGTATGAGAGAAAATCTGCAGCAGGTGGACCATGGTGTGGGTTTGAACCTTGACTGTTTCAAAATCACAAGGTTCACAGGTTCTCTTTGTGTGACACTAAAAATAATCAAACTGGTCGAGATCACAGGATGAAACCAAAAGGTCTCCCAGCCTCCAGCTCTGGTTTGGTGCCTCATATCGAATTGGTTACTGGCATTTCAACGACCTTAAAACCAGTTCTTAACCAGGGAACTGATTCTGGATAAGTCAAGATGAGCCTTAAAGACTAGGTAAAAAGCTTGTTTTTTATTGGCTAGTCTGAACTGAAGTGTTTGGTGTATTCAGCAGGTGGCGCCGTAGGATAACCTAAATAGTAGAAATGTAAAGTATCTGGAAACTGTCTTCCTTCAGGAATGTTTGAACTGCTGCCAGTGTTGTATCATTGAGTGTCGACCATGTTTGTTTTGTAAAGGTGAAACAGCTGATCGATCATGTGATCAGACAACCCACTGGAGCATTAGTCACTGAAATCAGCTCAGTGTTGCCATCAGCACCAATAGAAACTTCATGGAATACATTTAGTCTTATTTCTGGGTTTCAGCTTGCATCTTATTTCAGCCTTGATGACGTGTTGGTTCGATTAGGAAGTCGTTGCCAGTTATTCATCGGCCCGCGTGTTCTTCAGACTAAGATGGGACCTCGGAGTAGAGATGATAAACCCGGGCCAGAAGGGCGGTCCGAGCCTCAGCCACAGTTTCATCTCCACATCAACACTTTATATGTTGCAAAAGGAAACATAGGTTTCTGTTCAATCAGCCCAGAGACACATCAGAAGATGCAATCGCCATAGCAACCGGTGACTCAGCAATTTCCAATTTTTAACAGGTTGATGTAACAAAAATCTATCTTTGTGATTATGAGCGCCAAAGAATATGGATATACTAAAAATATAACTTTCAGTGTTACACATGATAATGACATGACTTGGAATATTGGTAAAAGAAGTTCATGCAGTTATGCTTCATGGCTCCTCAGGGGGGCGCTAAACACTTGACTGAGCCAGAGTACAGCTGTGAGAAGAGTTAAGGGTTCAGTTCTTAAAGAACTGCTGTGGATTCATGATATTATATTGCACAAAATATCATATTTTCACAAATCTAAATGTTTGATGTTTAAACAAAACACTAGGGGTCGCTGCACAGAGCACAAAACCAGTGGTTTTGGAATAGAATTACAGAAAAAGTGGTTCTAAGAAAGTTCTACAGTTAAAAATGGCTTCAAAGTGAAAGCAGAAGGTGATTCAGGTCCATCGGACCTGTCTCATATCAGGGCTGATGTCACAAAGATCTGATCCGATCCATCTACAGGAAGACGGGCAGAATTTTCTGGAACATTTTAAGTTTCTGTTTTAATGAGTGAAGAAGTGAAATCCTGAAGAAATGTTGATAAAACAATTGAAAGGTCCAGAGTTCAGACGTTTTTATGAAAGAGAAAAATGAAAAACCCAATTAAATTCTCTTTAAAAAGTTCAGTTTAAATTAAACTGTAAATTTATGAGAAAACATCAAAGATAGGTCTGACTTTTCATTTTAAACTCTAATAGGAATTTACAAAAAAAAAAAGATTTTTGTTCTTTACTAAAAATAAAAAACAGTTTTCAGGAAATTTGGGTTTAGATGTTTTTACAGGTCTGACATCAGCAGAGGCACCAAATGCTGGTCGGGATCAGAGCGTGCCGATTCAGCGCAGCCAGGAGCACGGCACCCACTGCGGCTCGGTGTCCAGCTTGTTGATGAGTCGCAGTAGCTCGGCGTACGCCTTGTCCAGGTCCGTGTTGACGATGATGGCGTCGAACAGGTGGCCGCAGCTCTGCTCCATCTCCCGGGCCTTCTCGATGATTTCACGCAACTCCTCGGGCTGAACGACAAACACACACAGGTCAGGAAACAGCTCAGGGATTTATACCTGCCAGAACGTTGTAAGGTGGACGAGTGGAGACCTTTGGGTTCTTGTTGTCCTTCACCAGAAGCGCTCTAAGTCGCTCCTGCGAGGGCGGTGCGATGAAGATGATATAAGGCTTCAGGTCTGAGCTCCTCAGCACCTTCAGGGCCTGCGGGTGGGAAATAAAAACCTGGATAAGACTCCGTCTGTGACTTCAAACGGTCCAGCTGTAGGGCGCCACCTACCTGCGTGTGCAGACAGAGCACGCAGATTTTTCCAGTGTTGATGACCTGCCTTACAGAGTCTGTGCTGGTACCGTACAAGTTCTTCTCAAACTCTCCAGACTCGATCAGCTTCCCTGAGAGGAAAACCACACGCAGGAACTCTGGTCAGAAATGCATGAAGAAAAACAAGGAGTGGAGAGTCCTCCTGAGTCTCTGAGCAACCCAGACTTTGACCCATCAACCAGAGCTCCAGAGTCTCAGCCTGAAGGAGAAATTTATCCCGACAGGAAGCCCGAGATAAAGGGTCCAAATCCGGGCGGATTCCTTCTGGAAATGAGACACGGCGCTGATTTGACCCAACAGTAAAGAAAAGAAAGGAGTCTGGGTCAATTTTCCTCATGGTCGTTCATCTGTCAGAGAGCATCTCCTCAGGTTCATGTGGGTCCAAAACAAGCTGTTCTGCTCCAGTTTTCCACCTCATTGTCAACATTTAAAAACCACTGAAAACATTTCAACCCAAAATGATCCACTGTTCAAACTGCAAAAAGCATTTCTACTGAATGCAGGAGTTATGGCCCAAAAACCTGAAGCAGGGAGAACTTTTATGGATCCAACACAAAAACGTCTTCATTAAATAAGAGCAGAAATCAGTGAAATGAACACAAGGTCGTCAACGTGTTGAAGACATGAAGGCTTACCAGATGTTAGTTCTGCTTCAAAGGCCTGACGGGACACAAAGTGGTAATCTCGACCACTGACCTCACCTTCTCGACGGCTCCGTGTGGTGTCTACTCACACACACACACACACACACACACACACACACACACACACACACACACACACACACCAAAAATACAAGACAGACACGAAAACTGTAAGACAGAACAAAACGAGGCAATGACACAAAATAAATATATGCATGAATACATAAAAAGAGAAATCAAATATGGCAAATAAAAACAATGAAGAAATACAGATTAAAAATGTAAAAATATTAGAGAAAATACAAATTAAAAGACAAAGTATATGGAAAAATTGTAAACCTAATTCAAATGTCAAAAAAATAAAAAAAATAAAAACAGTAAATCTTTTAATTGTAAAGAAAAAGAAAATATAGAAAATTGTAAAAAATAATTTATTCTGTAAGCAAAAACACTTTTGTAAAGAATGAATAAAAATACTAAATACTACTAAAATGTTCAGAAGACTAGAAATGGAAGTTAGAGTCCATTTCCTGCAGGACTTGGTGGCTTCAGCCACTAATTTGTTTATATGGCAGAGAAACTCTTACGAGGCACAGCTCCAGCGAAGCGTTCTGGTTGGTTGTTGAGGAGTCTCTGCCTTAGCTCCGCCTGCCCACAGGTGTTTGGACCAATCAGAGCGACCGGACGCTTCCTATTAGCCGGTTGGTGATAAAGAGCCATCTCCTCATAAGTCAGAATTTCATCATCAAGATCTGGACCAAAGCAAAAGATAGAGTTGTTTTCATACAGATGAACAATGTATGAGCAGATGCTCTGTTCTGAAGAATCTGAAGAACCTGCTCGTTAGAACCTTTTCTAGATTTAGACTTAGTAAAGCTCCAGGTTAGAGCTTCAGTTCGGCTTCTCGTCGTCGTCTTCTGCTTATCCGGGACCGGGTCGCGGGGGCAGCAGACTCAGCAGAGACGCCCAGACGTCCCTCTCTCCAGACACCTCCTCCAGTTCCTCCAGGGGGAGCCCAAGGCGTTCCCAGGCCAGCCGAGAGACATAGTCCCTCCAGCGTGTCCTGGGCCATCCCCTGGGCCTCCTCCCGGTGGGACGTGCCTGGAACACCTCCCGAGGAAGGCGTCCAGGAGACATCCGGTATAGATGCCCGAGCCACCTCAACTGGCTCCTCTCGATGTGGAGGAGCAGCGGCTCTACTCCGAGCTCCTCCAGGATGACCAAGCTCCTCACCCTATCTCTAAGGGAGTGCCCGGCCACCCTACGGAGGAAGCTCATTTCAGCCGCTTGTATCCGGGATCTCGTTCTTTCGGTCATGACCCAAAGTTCATGGCCATAGGTGAGGGTAGGAACGTAGACCGACCGGGAAATCGAGAGCTTTGCTTTTCGGCTCAGCTCTCTCTTCACCACAATGGACCGGCACAGCGCCCCCATTACTGTGGCAGCCGCACCGATCCGTCTGTCGATCTCCCGCTCCATTCTTCCCTCACTCGTGAACAAGACCCCGAGATACTTAAACTCCTCCACTTGAGGCAGGAACTCCCCTCCAACCTGAAGAGGACAAGCCACACTTTTCTGGTCGAGTACCATGGCCTCGGACTTGGAGGAGCTGATCTTCATCCCTGCCGCTTCACACTCGGCTGCGAACCGCCCCAGCGCATGCTGTAGGTCTTGGCTAGAGGGGGCCAGCAGGACCACGTCAACTGCAAAAAGAAGAGACGAAATCCACTAGTCCCCAAACCAGACCCCCTCCGGCCCTTAGCTGCATCTAGAAATCCTGTCCATAAAAGTTATGAACAGGACCGGTGACAAAGGGCAGCCCTGCCGGAGTCCAACATGCACCGGGAACAGGTCCGACTTAGTGCCGGCAATGCGGACCAAACTCCTGCTCCGCTCGTACAGAGACCGGATGGCCCCTAATAAAGGGCCCCCGATTCCATACTCCTGGAGCACCCCCCACAGGGCATCACAAGGGACACAGTCGGATGCCTTCTCCAGGTCCACAAAACACATGAACCCTCGAGTACCCTGTAGAGGGTATAGAGCTGGTCCAGTGTTCCACGGCCGGGACGAAAACCACACTGCTCCTCCTGAAGCCGAGGTTCGACTATCGGTCGGACTCTCCTCTCCAATACCCTGGTATAGGCCTTACCAGGGAGGCTGAGGAGTGTGATCCCCCTGTAGTTGGAACACACCCTCCGGTCCCAATTCTTATGAAGGGGGACCACCACCCCAGTCTGCCAGTCCAGAGGCACTGTCCCCGACCGCCACGCAATGTTGAAGAGGCGTGTCAACCATGACAGCCCTACAACATCCAGAGACTTGAGGTATTCAGGGCGGATCTCATCCACCCTCGAAGCCTTGCCACCGCGGAGCTTTTTAACCACCTCGGTGACTTCAGCCTGGATGATGAAAGAGTCCAACCCCGAGTCCCCAGCCTCTGTTTCCACCACGGAATGCGTGATGGCAGGATTGAGGAGATCCTCGAAGTACTCCTTCCACCGCCCGATAATGTCCTCAGTCGAGGTCAGCAGTCTCCTGCCCCCACTATAAACAGTGTTGGCAAAGCACTGCTTCCCCCTCCTGAGGCGCCGGACGGTTTGCCAGAATCGCTTCGAGGCCAACCGGTAGTCCTTCTCCATGGCCTCACCGAACTCTTCCCAGGCCCTAGTTTTTGCTTCTGCCACAGCCCGGGCCGCAGCACGCTTGACCTCACGGTACCCGTCAGCCGCCTCAGGAGTCCCACAAGCCAACCACAGCCGATAGGACTCCTTCATCAGCTTGACAGCATCCCTTACTGCCGGTGTCCACCACCGGGTTCTGGGATTGCCGCCGCAACAGGAACCGCAGACCTTACGGCCGCAGCTACGGGCAGCAGCATCGACAATAGATGCGGAGAACATGGTCCACTCGGACTCTATATCTCCAACATCCCCCGGGATCTGGTCAAAGCTCTCCCGGAGGTGGGAGTTGAATACATCCCTGGCCGAGGGCTCCGCCAGGCGTTCCCAGCAGACCCTCACTTTGCGCTTGGGCCTGCCAAGTCTGTCCGGCTTTCTCCTCCTCCAGCGAATCCAACTCACCACCAGGTGATGATCAGTGGACAGCTCAGCCCCTCTCTTCACCCGAGTGTCCAAAACATGCGGCCGAAGGTCTGATGATACGACAACACCCTAGACCTCCTGCCTAGGGTGTCCTGGTGCCAAGTGCACTGATGGACACCCTTATGTTTGAACATGGTGTTCGTTATGGACAACCCGTGACTAGCACAGAAGTCCAATAATAAAACACCGCTTGGATTCAGATTGGGGAGGCCATTCCTCCCGATCGCGCCTCTCCAAGTGTCACTGTCGTTTCCCACGTGGGCGTTGAAGTCCCCCAGCAGAATAATGGAGTCCCCGAGAGGAGCACTATCCAGCACCCCCGACAGGGACGCCAAGAAGGCCGGGTACTCTGCACTACCACTCGGCCCGTAGGCTGAAATGATAGTCAGAGACCTCTCCCCAACCCGAAGGTGAAAGGATACGACCCTCTCATCCACTGGGGTAAACCCCAACACGAGACGGCTGAGCTGGGGGGCAACAAGCAAACCCACACCAGCCCGCCGCCTCTCCCCATGGACCACTCCAGAGTAGAAGAGAGTCCAACCCCTCTCAAGGAGATGGGTTCCAGAGCCCACGCTGAGCGTGGAGGTGAGCCCGACTATTTCTAGTCAATATCTCTTGACCTTCCGCACCAGCTCAGGCTCCTTGCCCCCCAGCAAAGTGACATTCCACGTCCCTAGAGCCAGCCTAAGCATCCGGGGATCTAAAACAACAGAGATTCTGAGCTCAAACAGCTCCTTGGAGCGTGCTTGTTCAGAAGTTCTGTTAGACAAAGAGGTGCCTGACTGTTAAACACTTAAAAGCTGAAATTAAAATCTTAAAATCAACCCTGAAACGTACAAGCAACCAGTGCAGGTGAGACAACATGGAGGTAATGTGCTCACGTCACATATTGCTCGTTAGCAGACGGGCAGCAGCGTTTTGGACCAGCTGCAAGATTCCTCACAGCAGGACATTTATAAGAGAACCAATATTCCTGCTGCATCCTGAAAGCAGATCAGGTTGGCCAGAAACTGTCACCTCTGTCTTATTTCCATTTAAATGCAAGAAGTTTATCTCCATCCAAGTTTTAATGTCGTTTAAAACAGTTGACCAGATTCTGTACAGACTGGCTTGCTCTTCTCAACGGGAGATACATTTTCAGATCATCTGCAAAACAATGAAAATATTTACCATACTTCCTAAGAACTGACACCAAAGGAAGCAAATACAATGAGAACAGAATAGGTCCTAGGATGGAGCCTTGAGGCACAACTCATAGGGGCCTCAAAAAACTGAACCAGATTGACTGAAAATATTTATATGCAGCATTTATCCTAAAACATTTAGTGCTGCCCTCTTTGGTTGAACGGTGGCTACTGCAGGTGAATTTTCTACTGGTTGAAACGGTCCAGACGGGTCCATGTCTACCCACAGCTCCAAAACCATCTCACTCAGACACGCCCCCATAGCGAGTCAGGAGTTGGACCTGTGAGCATTGATGATAGCGTTTTAGACCTTTGATCAGATGCTTTACTGGAGATAATATAAATGTAGATGTGAGTGTAAATGTTCTGAAAGTCTGTTACTGCTTTGAATGTTAGCCCAAACTGGACCCATTCTGTCCTCCACTGCCTCAGCAGCGCCAGCTTCGGGCATCTCTGACTCAGCGCCTTGAGCCAGCGGCTCGGACTGGTAAGGCTCAGGCCCGCTGGGCTCCATAAAGCCTCCCTCAACCTCTGGTGACGAGGGGGTTGATAAATCCTCCACCTCCAAAGATCTGTCTGTGGTGAACCTACCAGCGTCGCTCTCCATGTTTCAACATGTCAAATGAAGCTAGCTGCCACTTTCCCTCGTCCTCCTGACCACACCCCCACTTAACCCCTTCTGCTCATCCCCACACTTGGCCACGCCCCTCCATGTCTTTTGGCACCGCCCACTTTGGTGGCATTTTTCTGAATGTGTTTTGGGGGCGGGGTTATGATTTAACATCAGGTTTAGTTCCACTTAATGAGGGAACCAGGAAGAAGTTTTAACTTGAACTGTAAACTTTCAAAATAAGAGCCCATCTCTGTCAGTTTAATTTCAGGGTAGTAGAATCAGTTTTTTTACAGAACAAAGTATATAAATGTTGGTAGAAAGTCTGTTACTGATGAATTGACACAATTTAAAAAATCTTTTTCTTTGCTGTTTGCGTGACTTATGCTCCTTTTCCACTGGCTCGATTTGGCCCTACTCGACTCCACTCGGCTCACTTTGCGAGTGTTTCCATTACTGTTTTTTCAGTACCGGTTCCTACTTTTTTGGTCTCTGTTCCTGAGCAAGTACAACCGGGGCTGAGTCGGGACTACATGTGACGTGACCAGACTGCTGTTTACTGATTGGCCGTGGGAGGAGTAGAAAAGAGAAGGTTTTCGTTGAGACAGTGCAGGGAAAAGGCCGGAGCAGGTCATACATGAAACTTTACCATTTACGGGTCATAAACTAGCCTGAAGGCTGACAGAAAAGAAGAAGGAGACATCAGCTTTCTGAATTACAGCAGGCAGAGCGCTGTATTTAATAACGTCCTAAATCAGCTGATTACACACAAAAAATCAGCTGTTCAGAGGCACAAACATTTCCCCCAAAACACACCACAATGAACCAACGTGTTTGGTTCTGACATTTATTGACGGTCCTTCAGAGAACCAGCGTCTGCAGGAGGAGGGAGCAGGCAGAGAGCAGCTGCCCGTAATCAGACTGCTTGCATCGGGTCAAACTGGAGGAAGAGTCCGCTGAATCTGCAGAACACAAAGATCCAACATCCAACCTAAAACTAACTTCAAAAGGTAAAAAGTTTGCAGTTTTGCGCTTTTAAGTCCTGGTCCTTGTTATTACCATGGCTGAGGCAAAAACTTCCTCATAAAGCCCAAAATTGTAACTTCTTCAGGGAAACTGTGAAGCTTCATCATCCAGACAGCAGCGTCTCTCCTCTCTGCTTCACCTCTCCTCCCGCCCTAACATCAGAACCCTGAGCCCTATTGTATGCGTTCTGGCAGGGCTGTGGTCCAGATGATTATCCCAGTGGATCATTTTAGACATAAAAACATAGTTAAGACATTCCTGCATATATATTAATACAAACGTAATTAGTATTTAGTTTTTGTTTTTCCGTTTCACGCAGATTACTTTAATGTGACAATATAACACAGTAATGTTAATAGCACCACAGCTATATTCATGGCTGGAGGCGGGACTTCAGTCGCCATAGCTTCAGCCGTCGGTGGAAACACAACAGTTACCGTACCGAGTAGAGCGAAACCAAGTAGAGCGGAGCTGCGCCGGCTAAAACGAGCCAGTGAAAAGGGGCAATAGATCATGGAGAGAACCATGATGGAGACATGAGACGGGCCGTACCGTCGTTCCTGTGGGAGTACAGCAGCTTCTTCCGTTTCCTCTTCTTGGCGCACCAAAGCTTCCCTGTGGGGGAACAAAAGCCCAACGTTTAAACCAAGAGATGAGTCTGTTCTGGGTGTAATAAAATATTCAGTCACTTTCAGAATATTAGTTTCCTGGACACTACCAAATATTTATTCTTTAGATTTGAATTCCCTGTTCTGCTTAGCTTAGCGGTTAGCCACATCTGATCTTTCTCCTCCCTTAGCTTATCTCAGATTATCGTAATTTATCTTATTGTAGCTGTGTTTGCCTTAGCTTAACTTAGCCCAGCTAATCTTATTATCTTTTGTGACTCACCAGGTTTCTCAGACTCCTTGTCTTCTTCTATGGTCTGCTTCATGGCTTCTCTTTGCTGCTGGAAGGTCTTCCCTGTCGTATACACAAACGAAGACCATCAAAACCCCTCTGAAACTGAGCTGAACACCTAGTTTAACTGTGCCAAAGTGAGTCAGAGCGACAGATCGTTGGAAAAATCCAGAGGATCAGCAGATCAGCAGCTCTACCTGGAACCAGCCCAGCTAGCGGTTGGTTATCCTCATCCCCGTCTCTGTAAGCTTGCCACCAGTTGGGATCTGCTTGGCTGATAACGTGGAGAATATCTCCTTTCTGGAAGGATAAGCCCAGCTCTCTGCATGGCACATACGGGTCATCAGAGGGGTCATAGTCAAAGTGGGCCTTTACATGAATCTGGGGAAGTGGGGACGACAAACAGGAGGCAGATTTACGCCTGGACGCTGGAACAGTCAAGCTGTTAAGGGTGAAAGCTGAACAAGCAGGACTTACCACGGTCTCTTTAGGAGGAGGGGGCTTGGTCTGAGCGCTGGGAATTAACACAAAGGTCAGGAGGCCATGCATGTCGGCCTGTTACACACACAGCAGCATGGTCACTGAACAATTAACAGCCTCATTTCTATTCGGATGCTTTGCTCACACTCGCTGAGTGGTCCTTCTGAAGTGTGTAAAATACTCACAAGAATGTCAAACACTTGGTTGACGTCCTTTCCTCTGATCTCGATGCCGTTGATCTCCAGGATTTCATCTCCCTCAGACAGAAGTCCGCTGTGTTCAGCTGCTCCTCCCCGAACAATACGACTGATGACAACGCTGTCCATCTCATTACGAACTGTTGCTCCCTGCATAACAAACACTGAGTGTAAGGCAATGAGGTGGTGGACAGGAGTTGAGCTGAGTGGAACAGGTATCTCCAGCTTACCAGTGGAACATCTTGAGCTTTTTCTATGCGAACAATCTTCACGGTCTCTCCTCCCCACTGAGTAAAAGTTTTTCCTTCAACCGGCTGAGACTCAGGCTCCATTTCTCCCTCTGCTATGCTGTCATGGGCCAGAAGCAACGACTGCAAAATGAAAAACAAGTCTGCTGAAGAACACGTGGAAGAACTTTGAAACGGTTGACCAGCAGCTTTAATGTTTCTGGACCTGGATGTGTGTGTCTGACAGCAGGCTGAGCAGCTCCAGTCCTTCTTTACTCTGACAGGACTGCATGAGGTTCCTGACCTGAAACCACAAAGACACCACTCATGGTCTAACCTCAGACATTTAGATGCTGCAATGACCTTAGAGTAACAACTGTTGCTGCCCATCAACCTGGGAAGGGTCATAAGGTCATCTCCAAACCAAGGTCCATCATTCTGCAGAAAGGAACATTCTTCCCAAGAGGAAAACATCTCAGACAGCTGCCAGTCTTCCCAGGAGTGGATGTCCAGCAGATTCAGCCCAAGGTCAGAGCGTGAAGCTCAGAGACATGAACAAAGACCCAAGACTCTACGTGCCGCCGAAGGAGGTTCGGTTCTATCTACGAGCCGCCGAAGAAGGTTCGGTTCTATGTGCCGCCGAAGGAGGTTCGGTTCTACCTATGTGCTGCCGAAGGAGGTTCGGTTCTACGTGCCGCCGAAGGAGGTTCGGTTCTATCTATGTGCTGCCGAAGGAGGTTTGGTTCTATCAACGAGCCGCCGAAGAAGGTTCGGTTCTATGTGCCGCCGAAGGAGGTTCGGTTCTACCTATGTGCTGCCGAAGGAGGTTCGGTTCTACGTGCCGCCGAAGGAGGTTCGGTTCTATCTATGTGCTGCCGAAGGAGGTTCGGTTCTACGTGCCGCCGAAGGAGGTTCGGTTCTATCTACGAGCCGCCGAAGAAGGTTTGGTACTATGTGCCGCCGAAGGAGGTTCGGTTCTACCTATGTGCCGCCGAAGAAGGTTCGGTTCTATGTGCCGCCGAAGGAGGTTCGGTTCTATCTATGTGCTGCCGAAGAAGGTTCGGTTCTATCTATGTGCTGCCGAAGAAGGTTCGGTTCTACCTATGTGCTGCCAAAGGAGGTTCGGTTCTACGTGCCGCCGAAGGAGGTTCGGTTCTACGTGCCGCCGAAGGAGGTTCGGTTCTACGTGCCGCCGAAGGAGGTTCGGTTCTACGTGCCGCCGAAGGAGGTTCGGTTCTACGTGCCGCCGAAGGAGGTTCTGCTCTACGTGCCGCCGAAGGAGGTTCGGTTCTACGTGCCGCCGAAGGAGGTTCGGTTCTACGTGCCGCCGAAGGAGGTTCTGCTCTACGTGCCGCCGAAGGAGGTTCTGCTCTACGTGCCGCCGAAGGAGGTTCTGCTCTACGTGCCGCCGAAGTAGGTTCGGTTCTCCGTACCGCCGAAGGAGGTTCGGTTCTCCGTGCCGCCGAAGGAGGTTCTGCTCTACGTGCCGCCGAAGGAGGTTCTGTTCTACGTGCCGCCAAAGGAGGTGAGGTTCTACGGGCTATCGAAGGAGGTTCTACGGGCTGCCGGGTCATGATGTGGAGTACTGAAATAACACAAGCTTAACACTGGGCTAAAATGGAAGCTGAAATTGATCTGAACAGAATTCTCCACAGTCTTGGTTCTTCTCCACCTCATTACTGAGACAAAGGCCTGCAGAGGGAACATAAGCTCTTCTCTTTGGAAGCCCACTGCAGGGCAGGGTGAGGAGATGCCAACATGAAGCAGGAATAATGCAGCAGCATCTCATAATGAGATTCCTGTGAAATGAGCCAGGAGCTAACTCAGCACCCAGCCTGTCCATCCTGTCCCAGGAGACTCACTCCGAGGACATTTGGCAGATTTATGACATTTACATGAATGAACTTGAGAGATGAATGTGGATGTGTACCTCCATGGCCAGTGGCTGCGCCTGCTGTGTTTGTGGGAAAGGAGGAGAGGGTTGATGCATGCTGGAGGCCACAGCATTATGGATCTTCAGTGCTGACTGGAAGTCAGCCTGCAGGGGAATGACAACAGAAGACACCAAGAGATCCAGTCCAGTTAGTTTCAGATTCAGGCAGGTTTTATAAAAATGTCACAGACTAACAGAACTTTCTCATCCCTGCTGCTTTTAATCATTTATGGAATCATCTGTTGATGCTACAAAATAAAGCCCAATTCATGACAACATTATTGATTCATGACCTGTGAGCCAGAACCAGAATTTCAGCAGTGACTACATTTGGCTTCTGATTTAGCAGCCAAGATGGAGGTTAGCAGATTATTAGATGTTCTGGTAGCTCGTCTCAGAACACCAGCAGAAAACAGGTCCTGGCTCCAACCTTTCCACAACATGACACAATTATTCCTCAAGTTTTTCATTTTATTTTTAGCCTCCAAAATCTAGGTTTGTAATTAAAAAAATGATTAGGCATAAATATTTAAAGCAAATACAGGTCCTTCTCAAAATATTAGCATATTGTGATAAAGTTCATTATTTTCCATAATGTCATGATGAAAATTTAACATTCAAATATTTTAGATTCATTGCACACTAACTGAAATATTTCAGGTCTTTTATTGTCTTAATACGGATGATTTTGGCATACAGCTCATGAAAACCCAAAATTCCTATCTCACAAAATTAGCATATTTCATCCGACCAATAAAAGAAAAGTGTTTTTAATACAAAAAACGTCAACCTTCAAATAATCATGTACAGTTATGCACTCAATACTTGGTCGGGAATCCTTTTGCAGAAATGACTGCTTCAATGCGGCGTGGCATGGAGGCAATCAGCCTGTGGCACTGCTGAGGTCTTATGGAGGCCCAGGATGCTTCGATAGCGGCCTTTAGCTCATCCAGAGTGTTGGGTCTTGAGTCTCTCAACGTTCTCTTCACAATATCCCACAGATTCTCTATGTGGTTCAGGTCAGGAGAGTTGGCAGGCCAATTGAGCACAGTGATACCATGGTCAGTAAACCATTTACCAGTGGTTTTGGCACTGTGAGCAGGTGCCAGGTCGTGCTGAAAAATGAAATCTTCATCTCCATAAAGCTTTTCAGCAGATGGAAGCATGAAGTGCTCCAAAACCTCCTGATAGCTAGCTGCATTGACCCTGCCCTTGATAAAATACAGTGGACCAACACCAGCAGCTGACACGGCACCCCAGACCATCACTGACTGTGGGTACTTGACACTGGACTTCTGGTATTTTGGCATTTCCTTCTCCCCAGTCTTCCTCCAGACTCTGGCACCTTGATTTCTGAATGACATGCAGAATTTGCTTTCATCCGAAAAAAGTACTTTGGACCACTGAGCAACAGTCCAGTGCTGCTTCTCTGTAGCCCAGGTCAGGCGCTTCTGCCGCTGTTTCTGGTTCAAAAGTGGCTTGACCTGGGGAATGCGGCACCTGTAGCCCATTTCCTGCACACGCCTGTGCACGGTGGCTCTGGATGTTTCTACTCCAGACTCAGTCCACTGCTTCCGCAGGACCCCCAAGGTCTGGAATCGGCCCTTCTCCACAATCTTCCTCAGGGTCCGGTCACCTCTTCTCGTTGTGCAGCGTTTTCTGCCACACTTTTTCCTTCCCACAGACTTCCCACTGAGGTGCCTTGATACAGCACTCTGGGAACAGCCTATTCGTTCAGAAATGTCTTTCTGTGTCTTACCCTCTTGCTTGAGGGTGTCAATAGTGGCCTTCTGGACAGCAGTCAGGTCGGCAGTCTTACCCATGATTGGGGTTTTGAGTGATGAACCAGGCTGGGAGTTTTAAAGGCCTCAGGAATCTTTTGCAGGTGTTTAGAGTTAACTCGTTGATTCAGATGATTAGGTTCATAGCTCGTTTAGAGACCCTTTTAATGATATGCTAATTTTGTGAGATAGGAATTTTGGGTTTTCATGAGCTGTATGCCAAAATCATCCGTATTAAGACAATAAAAGACCTGAAATATTTCAGTTAGTGTGCAATGAATCTAAAATATATGAATGTTAAATTTTCATCATGACATTATGGAAAATAATGAACTTTATCACAATATGCTAATATTTTGAGAAGGACCTGTACTTTCTTCTAGATTTAAAGACAGTAGACCTCTAGAGTGTAGTTTATTCACCTGGAACACTGTCTTAAAGGGATTTCTGTTTTTTACAGATATGAAGATGATGAAGCTCTTCCAGCACAGACATAAACAGATCAGATACGCTAACTCCCTGTGATTTTACCTTGTTGAGCAGAGCGAGAACCAGCTCTATGTCATTCTGGCTCTGCTGGTCAGACAGGCAGCCTCGGACCTGCTTCAGCGACAACAGCAGCTCCTCCAGCTCTGCAGGAACACATTCATTTCACACCATCAACCCTCAGCAGACCTTCAGGAACCAAACCAGACATCAGATGAAACTGAAAGCTTGTTTTACACGTTTTCAGGGTGTTTAAAGCTCCAGATGAATGTGTGTGTCAACAAAGTTTTAATTAAGTCGCTCTCTAAAGCCTCTCTTGTGCTGCTCTCCCTCCCTGAGGAATTTCCTCCCTGACAGGACATTTCTTCCCTACATGCTGATCAAACCAGCTTTGTACTCCCTCCATGTCTCCTTCCTTCCTTCCCTCCCTCCCTCTCTCCTTCCCTCCCTCCTTCCTTCCTTCCCTCCCTCCCTCCCTCCCTGTGGGCTTGCTTGGAGAAGCAGGCTGTCGTTTCCCAGACTGTGTGTGTGTTTTACCCAGCAGCGCCTGACTCTGCTGGCTGCTGAGCGATGGCTGCTGCGGTATCAGTGAGTCCTGAAGGAACGTGGGGTTGTCGATCCCAACGTGTGGATTCTGGGAGAGCTTCCTGAGTCTGAGCGAGGCGTTCAGGTCCAGCTGCCGGCCCTCCTCCTCTCTGCGCCGCCGTAGATCCTCCTACCACACAAACAGAGGATACAATATTAGCTGAGGTGTCCCCTTTAAATTGGTTCTGACACCCTCCAAGGTCTACCAAGCTCCAACCTAGTAGTCCTTGGTAGACCCAGTCTCCACCTCCAGAATGGATTAATCCATAAGGTTCCTCTCTCCTGCTTTCCCTCTGGATTTCCTGCTTAGGATGGAAAGAACCAGATCCTGGCCAGGTTCTGCCTTAGAAATAAGAGGAGGAGCTCAACCATCTAAGATAAGCTCATAGAAGAGCTGCTGCTCCTCCATACTGAAGTAGTCAGCTGAGATGGTTGATCTGTTCAGGATGATCCTGGAGGTTTTTGAAGAGCAGCCCACTGGGAGGAGACTCCGGGTCAGATCTAAGACTCCATGGAGTTACTGTACATCTCCACTGACCTGGAGACACCTGAGGATCCATCCTGACAAGCCGGAGTTTGCTGCTGTGGAGATGGATGTTAGCTGAGAGGACATCACTGCTGATTATTACAAGGATGATGTTGGTTATGATGAACCTACATTTCCCTCCTACTGTCTCCACCCTGCCTACGTCACGTCTCCTACTGTCTCCACCCTGCCTACGTCACGTCTCCTAATGTCTCCACCCTGCCTACGTCACGTCTCCTACTGTCTCCACCCTGCCTACGTCACGTCTCCTAATGTCTCCACCCTGCCTACGTCACGTCTCATACTGTCTACACCCTGCCTACGTCACGTCTCCTACTGTCTCCACCCTGCCTACGTCACGTCTCCTACTGTCTCCACCCTGCCTACGTCACGTCTCCTACTGTCTCCACCCTGCCTACGTCACGTCTCCTAATGTCTCCACCCTGCCTACGTCACGTCTCCTACTGTCTCCACCCTGCCTACGTCATGTCTCCTAATGTCTCCACCCTGCCTACGTCACGTCTCCTAATGTCTCCACCCTGCCTACGTCACGTCTCCTACTGTCTCCACCCTGCCTACGCCACGTCTCATACTGTCTACACCCTGCCTACGTCACGTCTCCTACTGTCTCCACCCTGCCTACGCCACGTCTCATACTGTCTACACCCTGCCTACGTCACGTCTCCTACTGTCTCCACCATGCCTACGCCACGTCTCATACTGTCTCCACCCTGCCTACGCCACGTCTCATACTGTCTACACCCTGCCTACGTCACGTCTCATACTGTCTCCACCCTGCCTACGTCACGTCTCCTACTGTCTCCACCCTGCCTACGCCACGTCTCATACTGTCTACACCCTGCCTACGTCACGTCTCATACTGTCTCCACCCTGCCTACGTCACGTCTCCTACTGTCTCCACCCTGCCTACGCCACGTCTCCTACTGTCTCCACCCTGCCTACGCCACGTCTCATACTGTCTCCACCCTGCCTACGCCACGTCTCATACTGTCTACACCCTGCCTACGTCACGTCTCCTACTGTCTCCACCCTGCCTACGTCACGTCTCCTAATGTCTCCACCCTGCCTACGTCACGTCTCCTACTGTCTCCACCCTGCCTACGTCATGTCTCCTAATGTCTCCACCCTGCCTACGTCACGTCTCCTAATGTCTCCACCCTGCCTACGTCACGTCTCCTACTGTCTCCACCCTGCCTACGCCACGTCTCATACTGTCTACACCCTGCCTACGTCACGTCTCCTACTGTCTCCACCATGCCTACGCCACGTCTCATACTGTCTCCACCCTGCCTACGCCACGTCTCATACTGTCTACACCCTGCCTACGTCACGTCTCATACTGTCTCCACCCTGCCTACGTCACGTCTCCTACTGTCTCCACCCTGCCTACGCCACGTCTCATACTGTCTACACCCTGCCTACGTCACGTCTCATACTGTCTCCACCCTGCCTACGTCACGTCTCCTACTGTCTCCACCCTGCCTACGCCACGTCTCATACTGTCTCCACCCTGCCTACGCCACGTCTCATACTGTCTACACCCTGCCTACGCCACGTCTCATACTGTCTACACCCTGCCTACGTCACGTCTCCTACTGTCTCCACCCTGCCTACGCCACGTCTCATACTGTCTCCACCCTGCCTACGCCACGTCTCATACTGTCTACACCCTGCCTACGTCACGTCTCCTACTGTCTCCACCCTGCCTACGCCACGTCTCATACTGTCTACACCCTGCCTACGCCACGTCTCATACTGTCTACACCCTGCCTACGTCACGTCTCATACTGTCTACACCCTGCCTACGTCACGTCTCATACTGTCTACACCCTGCCTACGTCACGTCTCATACTGTCTACACCCTGCCTACGTCACGTCTCTTACTGTCTCCACCCTGCCTACGCCACGTCTCATACTGTCTACACCCTGCCTACGTCACGTCTCCTACTGTCTCCACCCTGCCTACGCCACGTCTCATACTGTCTACACCCTGCCTACGCCACGTCTCATACTGTCTACACCCTGCCTACGTCACGTCTCCTACTGTCTCCACCCTGCCTACGTCACGTCTCCTACTGTCTCCACCCTGCCTACGCCACGTCTCATACTGTCTACACCCTGCCTACGCCACGTCTCATACTGTCTACACCCTGCCTACGTCACGTCTCCTACTGTCTCCACCCTGCCTACGTCACGTCTCCTACTGTCTACACCCTGCCTACGTCATGTCTCCTACTGTCTACACCCTGCCTACGCCACGTCTCCTACTGTCTACACCCTGCCTACGTCACGTCTCCTACTGTCTACACCCTGCCTACGCCACGTCTCCTACTGTCTACACCCTGCCTACGTCACGTCTCCTACTGTCTACACCCTGCCTACGCCACGTCTCCTACTGTCTCCACCCTGCCTACGTCACGTCTCCTACTGTCTACACCCTGCCTACGCCACGTCTCCTACTGTCTACACCCTGCCTACGTCACGTCTCCTACTGTCTCCACCCTGCCTACGCCACATCTCCTACTGTCTCCACCCTGCCTACGTCACGTCTCATACTGTCTACACCCTGCCTACGTCACGTCTCCTACTGTCTCCACCCTGCCTACGCCACGTCTCATACTGTCTACACCCTGCCTACGCCACGTCTCCTACTGTCTCCACCCTGCCTACGCCACGTCTCATACTGTCTACACCCTGCCTACGCCACGTCTCCTACTGTCTCCACCCTGCCTACGCCACGTCTCATACTGTCTACACCCTGCCTACGCCACGTCTCCTACTGTCTCCACCCTGCCTACGTCACGTCTCCTACTGTCTCCACCCTGCCTACGCCACGTCTCCTACTGTCTACACCCTGCCTACGTCACGTCTCCTACTGTCTCCACCCTGCCTACGTCACGTCTCCTACTGTCTCCACCCTGCCTACGCCACGTCTCATACTGTCTACACCCTGCCTACGTCACGTCTCCTACTGTCTCCACCCTGCCTACGTCACGTCTCCTACTGTCTCCACCCTGCCTAAGCCACGTCTCATACTGTCTACACCCTGCCTACGTCACGTCTCCTACTGTCTCCACGCTGCCTACGCCACGTCTCCTACTGTCTCCACCCTGCCTACGCCACGTCTCCTACTGTCTACACCCTGCCTAAGCCACGTCTCATACTGTCTACACCCTGCCTACGCCACGTCTCCTACTGTCTACACCCTGCCTACGCCACGTCTCCTACTGTCTACACCCTGCCTACGCCACGTCTCCTACTGTCTACACCCTGCCTACGCCACGTCTCCTACTGTCTACACCCTGCCTACGCCACGTCTCCTACTGTCTCCACCCTGCCTACGCCACGTCTCCTACTGTCTCCACCCTGCCTAAGCCACGTCTCATACTGTCTACACCCTGCCTACGCCACGTCTCCTACTGTCTACACCCTGCCTAAGCCACGTCTCCTACTGTCTCCACCCTGCCTACGCCACGTCTCCTACTGTCTACACCCTGTCTACGTCACGTCTCCTACTGTCTCCACCCTGCCTATGTCACGTCTCCTACTGTCTCCACCCTGCCTACGCCACGTCTCATACTGTCTCCACCCTGCCTACGCCACGTCTCATACTGTCTACACCCTGCCTACGTCACGTCTCCTACTGTCTCCACCCTGCCTACGTCACGTCTCCTACTGTCTCCACCCTGCCTACGCCACGTCTCCTACTGTCTCCACCCTGCCTACGCCACGTCTCCTACTGTCTACACCCTGCCTAAGCCACGTCTCATACTGTCTACACCCTGCCTACGCCACGTCTCCTACTGTCTACACCCTGCCTACGCCACGTCTCCTACTGTCTACACCCTGCCTACGCCACGTCTCCTACTGTCTACACCCTGCCTACGCCACGTCTCCTACTGTCTACACCCTGCCTACGCCACGTCTCCTACTGTCTCCACCCTGCCTACGCCACGTCTCCTACTGTCTCCACCCTGCCTAAGCCACGTCTCATACTGTCTACACCCTGCCTACGCCACGTCTCCTACTGTCTACACCCTGCCTACGCCACGTCTCCTACTGTCTCCACCCTGCCTACGCCACGTCTCCTACTGTCTACACCCTGTCTACGTCACGTCTCCTACTGTCTCCACCCTGCCTATGTCACGTCTCCTACTGTCTCCACCCTGCCTACGCCACGTCTCATACTGTCTCCACCCTGCCTACGCCACGTCTCATACTGTCTACACCCTGTCTACGTCACGTCTCCTACTGTCTCCACCCTGCCTACGTCACGTCTCCTACTGTCTCCACCCTGCCTACGCCACGTCTCATACTGTCTCCACCCTGCCTACGCCACGTCTCATACCGTCTCCAGCCTCGTCACACGGACACACAATAAAAACAAAACAACAATAATAAAATTAAGGAACTGAATCCATACCAGATACTTGAAAATAAACACAAATGTTAAGTTGTTTATTGTTGTGCTAACAGGGAAATAAGCTTTTTAAACGACCTTTTATCTGAATGTAGAATGAACTGGTTTTGTCCTAAATGAGAGAGGAAAAATATTGGACTGTAACTGGTTAAATTGTTCTGCCACGGTATCAAAAATGAGATTAAGTATTTTTCTGAACATAGGAATCAAGTTTGAAATGCTAGTATCATAGGAACATTGGTAGGGACATACCCCAAAGACACGCAGCTGTAACTGCAGCTAAAGATGTTTCTACAGACCAGAGCTGGAATCTCTTTGGTGCAGAAAAGATCTGGAGCACATTTAGAAAGACTATGTTAACACCTCCACCATAGACTATTGTTCCAAACAGAAATACATCAAATCCACTCATTCAGTAAAGAGATGCTGTATGTCTATGAAGGTACCTGGTGCTGTCGTATCCTCTCCAGCTGTGCAGACCGTCGGACCGGCAGCGTACGGCTCCCGAGCTCCCCTGGACAGTCCACAGCCATTTCCCGGTGCTGCTGTCCTCCCCTGGCCTCTTCATCTCCTCCTCGTCCTCCTCCTCCCTCCCCGCCAACATGACCGTTCAGGTGGGAGGTTGTCATCCTTGATACGCTTTGGGCACCGAGCATGTGATTTATGAGCTGCACGGGTGCTAAGGTTATATTATGTCGGGATATTTGGAAAGTCTAGGAGGGTAGTTCAGTAAACAAGGCAGCCATGACATCATCACCTACGGAGAAAGAAAACTACATTAGTGATCTAATTCTTCTTGTTTTTCTTAATAGTCTGTTATCTCCAACATCTGGTGAACAAAGGGGCTTCTCAGAGATAAAGGGAATCACAAGCAGTGAAACAGGATGTAAAGGCGTTAATCAGATTACCTAAACCACTTTATTTGTAGGTAAGTAAATAAAGCAGTTGGTCCACGTGAGTTTGGAAACCCAAGCTAGGCATCACCTTCTTAGGGCTGAAACCCTGACTTCTATTAAGGTCTTATCTGGTAACACATAACTTAAAGATCCAATTTTTAAACTGGTTCAGTGGTTCTTCTCTTTAGGAGCCTTTTAATGCCTAAATTCCTCATTAGTCAGAGTTAAAGGGCCATAACTGTGAAAGCGATCAGGTCCAGAACAGAAAATTATTTAAAAAGCCACAAAAGTTCTAAAACTGTGGTTCCACTGTCACTCATGTTGTCATGCATGCTGGTGTATCGACATACATGTGCTTATGGTGTCCCCATCAAGTCTTTGAAGCATGTGTGCTGCTTTTGAAGTGCTGCCACTCTGAATAGTGTCTGTGTATTGGGAATCAAGGTGTGGAATTCACAGTGTTCTGCTGGGTCAGCACCAGTACATAACCTCTCATTAAATCATCTTTTTTTATTTGCATAAAGGATCCACTAGACTGCAGGTGACATTCAAGTCTGCCATGACTGCCCCAAGTGGTCAAATAATTATTAGCTTAATTAATCAGAAAGTAGGTCCTACCATCAGTTTCACCTTCAGTATCAAGCATCCTCTGTGCCAAGGTGGACACCTGAATGGTGTCAGGTGAGATTAGGGAGGATGTCATTGCTGAGATTTTTGGTAATCTGTTGCACTGTTTCTGAGAGGTTTACATGGTGGGAGCTGCAGCGCTCATGTGGAGGAATTTTTCCGAAGCATGTGTGCTAGCCTGTCTCATCTGCTGATTAGACAATGTAAGCTACAATTTAAGAGACTTTGGTTCCAAGTATGGGCCAAAAACTGAACTCCTATTTTTATTTAATACCTTTTCAATATCCCCTCCTTGAACCACAACCTTAACGTGGTGGAGGGGTTTGAGTGCTCAAATGATCCTAGAGGCTATGTTGTCTGGGGCCTAAATGCCCCTGGTAGGGTCTCCCATGGCAAACAGGCTCTAGGTGATGGGTCAGACAAAGAGTGGTTCAAGAATCCCTCATGAAGAAAAAAATATCGAGGCACGTGACGTCGCCCGGTACGGCGGAGCCGGGGTCCCACCCTGGAGCCGGGGTCCCACCCTGGAGCCAGGCCTGGGGTCGGGACTCGTCGGAGAGCGCCTGGTGGCCGGGTTGCTCCTCGCGGGACCCGGCCGGGCCAAGCCCGAACGAGAGACGCGAGGCCATCCCCCAGTGGGCCCACCACCTGCAGGGGGAACCGTGAGGGACCGGTGCAAAGAGGATTGGGTGGCGGACGAAGGTGGAGACCTCAGCGGCCCGATCCCCGGATGCTTAGGCTGGCTCTAGGGACATGGAATGTCACCTCGCTGGGGGGGAAGGAGCCTGAGCTTGTGCGGGAGGTCGAGAGATATCGACTAGAAATAGTCGGGCTTGCCTCCACGCACAGCGTGGGCTCTGGAACCCATCTCCTTGAGAGGGGTTGGACTCTGTTCTACTCTGGAGTGGCCCACGGGGAGAGGCGGCGGGCTGGTGTGGGTTTGCTTGTTGCCCCCCAGCTCAGGTGTCTCGTGTTGGGGTTTACCCCAGTGGATGAGAGGGTCGTATCCCTGCGCCTTCGGGTTGGGGAGAGGTCTCTGACTATCATTTCAGCCTACGGGCCGAGTGGTAGTGCAGAGTACCCGGCCTTCTTGGCGTCCCTGTCGGTGGTGCTGGATAGTGCCCCTCCTGGGGACTCCATTATTCTGCTGGGAGACTTCAACGCCCACGTGGGGAACGACAGTGACACCTGGAGAGGCGTGATCAGGAGGAATGGCCTCCCCGATCTGAATCCGAGTGGTGTTTTGTTATTGGACTTCTGTGCTAGTCACGGATTGTCCATAACGAACACCATGTTCAAACATAAGGGTGTCCATCAGTGCACTTGGCACCAGGACACCCTGGGCAGGAGGTCGATGATCGACTTTGTTGTCGTATCATCAGATCTTCGGCCGCATGTTTTGGACACTCAGGTGAAGAGAGGGGCTGAGCTGTCCACTGATCACCACCTGGTGGTGAGTTGGATCCACTGGAGGAGGAGAAAGCCAGTCAGACTTGGCAGGCCCAAGCGCATAGTGAGGGTCTGCTGGGAACGTCTGGCGGAGCCCTCGGCCAGGGATGTATTCAACTCCCACCTCCGGGAGAGCTTTGACCAGATCCCGGGGGATGTTGGAGACATAGAGTCCGAGTGGACCATGTTCTCTGCATCTATTGTCGATGCTGCTGCCCGTAGCTGTGGTCGTAAGGTCTGCGGTGCCTGTCGCGGCGGCAATCCCAGAACCCGGTGGTGGACACCGGCAGTAAGGGATGCTGTTAAGCTGAAGAAGGAGCCCTATCGGCTGTGGTTGGCTTGTGGGACTCCTGAGGCGTCTGACGGGTACCGTGAGGTCAAGCGTGCTGCGGCCCGGGCTGTGGCAGAGGCAAAAACTCGGGCCTGGGAGGAGTTCGGTGAGGCCATGGAGAAGGACTACCGGTTGGCCTCGAAGCGATTCTGGCAAACCGTCCGGCGCCTCAGGAGGGGGAAGCAGTGCTTCGCCAACACTGTTTATAGTGGGGGCGGGAGACTGCTGACCTCGACTGAGGACATTATCGGGCGGTGGAAGGAGTACTTCGAGGATCTCTCCTCAATCCTGCCATCACGCATTCCGTGGTGGAAACAGAGGCTGGGGACTCGGGGTTGGACTTTTTCATCACCCAGGCTGAAGTCACCGAGGTGGTTAAAAAGGTCCGCGGTGGCAAGGCTTCGGGGGTGGATAAGATCCGCCCTGAGTACCTCAAGTCTCTGGATGTTGTAGGGCTGTCATGGTTGACACGCCTCTTCAACATTGCGTGGCGGTCGGGGACAGTGCCTCTGGACTGGCAGACTGGGGTGGTGGTCCCCCTTCATAAGAATTGGGACCGGAGGGTGTGTTCCAACTACAGGGGGATCACACTCCTCAGCCTCCCTGGTAAGGCCTATACCAGGGTATTGGAGAGGAGTGTCCGACAGATAGTCGAACCTCGGCTTCAGGAGGAGCAGTGAGGTTTTCGTCCCGGCCGTGGAACACTGGACCAGCTCTATACCCTCTACAGGGTGCTCGAGGGTTCATGTGAGTTTGCCCAACCGGTCCACATGTGTTTTGTGGACCTGGAGAAGGCATTTGACTGTGTCTCTCGTGATGCCCTGTGGGGGGTGCTCCAGGAGTATGGAATCGGGGGCCCTTTACTAGGGGCCATTCGGTCCCTGTACGAGCGGAGCAGGAGTTTGGTCAGCATTGCCGGCACTAAGTCGGACCTGTTCCCAGTGCATGTTGGACTCCGGCAGGGCTGCCCTTTGTCACCGGTCCTGTTCATAACTTTTATGGACAGGATTTAGATGCAGCTAAGGGCCGGAGGGGGTCGGGTTTGGGGACCAGTGGATTTCGTCTCTTCTTTTTGCAGATGACGTGGTCCTGCTGGCCCCCTGTAGCCAAGACTTACAGCATGCGCTGGGGCGGTTCGCAGCCGAGTGTGAAGCGGCTGGGATGAAGATCAGCTCCTCCAAGTCCGAGGCCATGGTACTCGACCGGAAAAGGGTGGCTTGTCTTCTTCAGGTAGGAGGGGAGTTCCTGCCTCAAGTGGAGGAGTTTATGTATCTCGGGGTCTTGTTCATGAGTGAGGGAAGAATGGAGCGGGAGATCGACAGACGGATCGGTGCAGCTGCCACAGTAATGGGGGCGCTGTGCCGGTCCGTTGTGGTGAAGAGAGAGCTGAGCCGAAAAGCAAAGCTCTCGATTTACTGGTCGGTCTACGTTCCTACCCTAAACCTATGGTCATGAACTTTGGGTCATGACCGAAAGAACGAGATCCCAGATAGAAGTGGCTGAAATGAGCTTCCTCCGTAGGGTGGCCGGGCACTCCCTTAGAGATAGGGTGAGGAGCTCGGCCATCCGGGAGGAGCTCGGAGTAGAGCCGCTGCTCCTCCACATCGAGAGGAGCCAGTTGAGGTGGCTCGAGCATCTATACCGGATGCCTCCTGGACGCCTTCCTCGGGAGATGTTCCAGGCACGTCCCACCGGGAGGAGGCCCAGGGGATGGCCCAGGACACGCTGGAGGGACTATGTCTCTCGGCTGGCCTGGGAACGCCTTGGGCTCCCCCTGGAGGAACTGGAGGAGGTGTCTGGGGAGAGGGACGTCTGGGCGTCTCTGCTGAGTCTGCTGCCCCCGTGACCCGGTCCCGGGTAAGCGGAAGACGACGAGTACGAGTACCTTTTCAATATGAATCAAGGCAGAGCTTTGAAATCAATCTATTTCAAACATGGTTGGAAAATAAGAGTGAAAGAAACAGATAAATTCAACTGCACGTACATTCAAAAAATATTTCATATAATTCACAGCATAACAGCTCAATGTTACGTTGGAAGAAGCATAATCCTTTCATGTGGACGTGACATTTTGCAGACATGTGGAACGGTCTAGTTTTCTACTAAACACGGGCTAATTTAATGTTTCAATGTATCAATGTTATGCCTGTGGTGTAATTGATCACGTCTTAATCTCAGTGTGCACCACTGAGTAGCAGCTGTTTTATCACTATGACCAGCTTGAAAACAGGGAAAAAGACCTATAAGGAGGAGAGCTGCAACCCAACAGAATCACTATAAGTTCATTTTATCTGTTCCCAAATAAATAAATAAAAAATGAGGTAGAGAAAAAAGTGATTTCATAAATCGGATATAGACGATAGAGTTCAGCAAGAACTCTGATCATAACATGGCATCCAGCTCAGCAGCAGAGTTTTATTCGTTTTAACCAGTGAGTGTGACTCAGTATCATTTCTTCAGGTGCATCTCAGTAAATATCAGCACCATCTCGTTCTGTGGAGCTGCTGGTGGTGGTCAGTGGGAGGAGACGAAACGAGATGAATGGAGGCGATGTAAAAATAAACAGAGTGATGGATGGATGCCTTATCTTCCAGAACCACAACCTGTCTGATATCTCCACCCAGCAGGGGTGCAGCCACACGGACCTGACAGCGCTCCCATGCTGCAGCAGGGAGGAATGCCAGGCGGCTCTGGGAGCTGAATTCCTCAGATGGGGGAAGGGAGAGCAGACAATCGGTACTCTACATGTTCTTAGTTACTTTTCAAGGTGAAATACACCAAGCATTTTCCACTGGTTTTAAACAAAAACGTGTTTTTCTGGTTATTCTACTTCCTGCAGAGCAACCATTCACTCAGAGATACTGAGTTTCTCTGGATTCTTCTCCAGTGGTTTGGGATCATTTGGAGCAGCAACATGTCATCAAATTAGATTATTATCAAAACGTTTTTTCACTGATTCAATTTAAAAAAAGTCTAATTCATAATCTATAGATCTATTCCACACAGAGTGATATATTTTAACAGTTTATTTCACTCCATGTTGTTGATTCTGATTCACAGCTCATGAAGACAACATCCAGTTTCTTAGTAATTAGTTTATTGCATCATACTAATAAATGTGTTCTACTGAAAAGTACCTCCATGTTATGTATCTACACTCAGTACTTGGCCTGGGCTCCTTTTGCATGAATTACTGCATCAATGCATTGTGTCACGGAGGAGATGAGCCTGTGGTTCTGTTGAGGTGTTCAAAGAAATGCTAAATTTACTTCTTTATGAAAGAGGACTTTAGACCATGTGTAAAAATCCAGTCCTTTTCACACTTTTTCCTTCCACTGAACTTTCCATGAATATGCTTGGACAGAGCACTTTAAACAACCAGCTTCTTTAGAAATGAGCATCTTCTGGTCAACTTTCAGGTCAGCATTCTTCACTATGACTGAAGTCCATAAGACTTTCACTGGTTTGATGTAATATTTTTATTTTCTGAATTTTGGGTTTTCATTTGTTGTTAGGCAGAATGATCAGCAATAACAGAAATGAACACTTATCATATAAAAATCTGTGTAATTAATCTATACAAGCATTTTTTTTTTTTTTTAATGAAGTAACTGAAATCCTCCTGATTTAAAAGAGGTGCTCCAGTAACATCTCTGGTTCCAGTTAGAACTCGGTTGGATGTTCTTCTCTCAGCTGACACCAGTCATTGAGACACACAAATATGGACTTTCAGACTGGGTTCCCACACATTTTCCATGACGAACTGTACCAAAGGGCTGTAGTGAGAACACAGAGGATGACAACATCAAACCAATCATTACGACTGGTAACAGTCCAGTTTTACAGACTGGGATTGGTCCCTGTCATTTACCTGACCTCTCTGCAGAGAGGGTGAGAAGCAGCAGCAGAACGAGGCCACCATCATGGTCAGATAAGGTCTCTGGGGCCTTGAAACGGTGATAAAGAGCCTGCAGTGTGAGTGTTCATGTCTGCTGCTCAGACACCACTGAGCAGAGGAGTTCAAGTACCTCCTCACAGAGACAATCCTTCAGCCATGAAGACTATGAAGTGGGACTGAAAATGAAACCCCCAGACCTCCTTAAGAACTTGCACCAACAAAACCACAAATCATTATGTTATTCTTGTTAATTAGCACAGAGCTGAGAGGTAAAACCCCAGAGAACACATCACGATTTAAAAGTGGACCATTTCATACATCTGCAGCCTCTCAGAAACATGCAGCTTTCAGATTTATCCAAACATGACCCAGAAATATCCAGGAATGTGTCCAAACCACCAAAACAGGCCCCAAAGCTTTCCTTAACCACCCTGAAGTTCCTGACGCTCCAAACAATGGGTTTCAGCCTGAGATATAAGGGTCCATGCACCCTGCTGGCCCGGTCCAGGGACCGGTAAAAGTGAGAATTCACACCTTCAGTTGGCCTGGTTTGCTTTCACACAGACACTATCTAGGCTGGACCAGACAAGGTCAGGCAGTTGCAACGGATCGTTTCGGGGCAGTACTGGACTGTCAGTCAGTCAGTCATTTTCTACCGCTTATTCCATAGTGGGTCGTGGGGACCTGGTGCCTATCTCCAGCAGTCTATGGGCGAGAGGCAGGGTTCACCCTGGACAGATCGCCGGTCCATCGCAGGGCAACACACAAACAACCACACACACACTCATTCATATACCTAAGGTCAATTTAAAGTGACCAATTAACCTAACAGGCATGTCTTTGGACTGTGGGAGGAAGCCGGAGTACCCGGTGAGAACCCACTGATCGAGAAGAAAAAAGGCACGAAAAAGAAAGTCCGTCTCATCGGGTTCTGTTCTGTTTGGTACTCTGGTGTTCAGATATAGTTGTGTGCCTGCAGCTCTTCACTACTCCACAAACCCCTACGAGACATCTGGACTTCTTGTCTTCGGATTCATGCTTTACCTTGTTTTTCCACTTCTCCTCCTCCTCAGATGTTCTGCTCTAACATTTAATCCTTTTGTCCTGCTGTTGGTATGCTGGCCCAGCATGAATTCACTGCAGTCGATCCTCTCCAGGGTCCAGATAAACCTTGCCAAGACCATCAGTTGTAGCAGTGCCAGAAACCTGTTCTTTGGTCTGTTTCAGGGTCCGGGACGGGTTCACATCGGCGTGATCTGCTCCAAAAACTGGACACAAAGCGCTCCAAAGGTCCGGTGTGGAATCAGTGTTAAATCCTCTTGGTACAGAGTGTTTTACAGAAGGTTCATTGGTCCAGTCCTGGAACCAGATCCTGGTGTTCTACCGATCCCTGGACTGGACCAGCTGTGTGAATGCGCCCTTAAGGAAAATACTGATAAAGTCCAAATATATCTGTAAAAGCAG